>NC_056743.1:1958707671-1958889942 GCF_019279795.1 Protopterus annectens | reverse complement strand
CACTTCTTGTACTCCGTGCAAACTTTCGTAAATCCAGCCCAATGTCTGTCATTATTTAGTGACTTCATTCCTAAATGATTTGCCAGAAAACCACAAATTTTATGAGGAACAAACCAAAAATAAGAAGCAAAAATCTATTCATTCTGCAAAAATCTGGACAGTTGAGAGGTATAGTTCAGCTGGGAACAGGGTTGCCAGACGTCCCTATTTGGGCGGGACTGTCCCAAGATCACCAGCCTGATCCAGAGTTCTGCACTGCCGGTTTAAATCCCGGAAGTTGCGCATTAAACGCAAGAAGCTCCATGTTTAGCGATTTTTGATTGGCCCATATGCTGGTATACGGGGCAATCAAAACATCGCAAAACAGAGCTACTTCTGTTTAATGCGGAACTGCAATTTTTTTTTTTTTAATCTTCACTTTGTCCCTACCTGGCCAGTTGGAAATCTGGCAACCCTGGCTGGGGCTAACTGAGTTTGCTGCCCTTCCCTCTCACAAAGTCATGGTCGAATGGAGCCTCCCCCCTTGCAACCATTCCAATGTCCCATTCCTTGGTTATTTTGCCCCATTTACCATAAACACTGTAATGTACATACTGCTTTACTTCTGCGATGATTTGGATTTCATTTGAAAGTTTTATTTTGCATTTTGCAGCACAGACCCTAATAGATATCTGCTAAACAAAGCAATGCAGTCTCACAATGAAAATAGACTTAGCATTAAAACATCTCTGCCCTTGAAACTCACATTCATTGAAACCCACACTCAAAGAAAATACATTTTGCCAGTGGCAGATAAAGATTAACTTTGGGCTGTTTTCAAATCATAGACCCCTTGAACACGAAATATATACATGCTCTTTGATACACCTTCCTGATTGTATTAAATTATATTCCTTGTACAATACAGTACAGTTGTAGAGGGCATTTTAAATTTATTGTTTTGAACATTTTTCCAGTAAACAATGAAACAAAATGCATGCACCAATAATGACAAAACTGCCCAATTCAGAACATTTCCATCATAAAAGTCTACTCATACTTAAATTTCCATCATAAAAGTCTACTCAAACATCTGCAGTCCACCAGTATCAGTAAATATGTACAATCTCTGAAGAAGTAAAAGTAATCTAAATTCCACATTAAAGAAATTTGTAACTAATGAAGAGGTTGCTGCTAGCAAACAACTTTATATGTCATTGTTTCATCTACAAATAAAGTGGTTGTTGCCCTTGAGGAATAACTTGCCCATGTTGCATTAAAAAAATGATAAGCTAGTAATATCGCAGTAGGGAATGCATGGCAAACTGATAACAGGCTCATAGTTACTAGGTATCTTCGCCAAAAAGAACTGCAGCATCCACCCCATTTACAACACAGTACAATATCAGCAATGCATTTACCTACTGTGGGAGTAGGCCTTCTGGCATCAAAAGTGAATACATTACCTGGTGTGCTATTAACAATACAAGTCGACTCACCATAAGTAGTACTAAACGTTTTGTTCCCCTGCAGCTCTCAGCTCCTTCTAAAATCTACTGGACACTCTGCTGTATCTGAACTTTGCAGCACAAGAAATCTGGAAAAAGCCAACATTTATGGGGTGGGGGTGGGGGGGGGGCAAAAGCCTAAAAACCAGGGACACATTTTATACATTGCTTGTATAATGTTGGAATGTTGCTACAATAAAATGCTGTATTACTACCATACATTTCACTGCCAAGACTTGAACCCAGGGGAACCCTGTGCAAAACAGTCAGAGCTACATACCACTATTACCTAGTCATCTGTTTTATGAAAGAGAGGAAGACTGAAACTTAAATGACTACCATTTAGTGAATTCAGTTCTCACCATAGCTGTCAACCTCTTAGCATAAAACACCTGAACAAAGTCAATAATGGGGGAATACAGCCCCCAAACATATTCAGTGAATTCAGTTCTCACCATACCGCTCAACCTCTTAGCAAAAAAACACCTGAACAAAGCCAATAATGGGGAATACAGCCCCAAACATATTCATTGAATTCAGTTCTCACCATAGCTCTCAACCTTAGCACAAAAAACCTGGAAGAAGCCAATAATGGGGGAATACAGTCCCAAAAATAAGGACAAGTTTCAAATATCCAGGTTATAAACTTAAAAAAATGCTAGAATAAAAGGTCATGTACTTTCTGAAGAATATGAAGTCTGAAATTCAAATGCCTGTTATTTTTATTTAACATTTGTTAACCAGGAAAGTCTGACTTGGAACAAAAGCCAATTTTCAGCAGAGCAGGGAGAAACACTCTAGACACATGACTTTGTAAGATGGGAAGATATGCAGACTCCACACAGAAAGCACCCCAGTCAAGAATCAAACCAGAGAACCTGTAGCTGCCAGGTAACAATGCTACCAGTGCACCACTGCACTACTGACTTTGCTAGCAACAACAAACATACAGAAACCACAGATTTTATGAGGAACAGAACAAATGATGCAAAAATCTGCAAATATTTAAAGATCGTGGTGGGTAGGAAATTCAGGCCCTTACTACCTGCACCCAAGGTACAGGGTTCAGGCCTGATATTCTGTACCCACCACCATGTGTTCACTCTAGCCACCAGTATGTAGTAACCGAGGCATCTCACACACACACACACACACACACACACACACACACACACACACACACACACACACACACACACACACACACAAACACACCTCCATTTGTCCGTAGCACCCTACCTCCATAGCAGCAACTCCGTTCGTCCTCCATAGATCCAGCAACTCTGTTCATCCTCCGTAGCAGCCCACACAAGCTGTTTCCCTGTGAGACATCACGAGAGTAGGCTGAAGCCTCCAGCCTGCAGGTGATGCAGTCCAGTGACCTTCCGGTCGGTGCGGTCATCACTGCACAGACTTCTGGGCTGGCAGAGTGGAGATCCCTGTCTTCCCTATCCAAACTGCCTAACACAGCAGTCTGGAGTTCACGCATGAGTGCTTGGAGTTCTGAGTACCAGGAACTCCAAGCACGCATGCGTGGAGTTCTGGGAAACACATTTTTTTCTGTTTTCTTTCTACAGGTGGGGGGACTCTTTTAATTTTTATTCTTTTCTTTTCTAAATGTGTGGGGGGGGGCTGCAGTCCTGCAGTCCTATAGCATGAGCCTCCCCTGCATTTAACATCATTATTTATCAAGAATGTTCAAGTCTGTATTTTTATTTTAGCATTTTTCAGGGATATTTTTTCTTTTCTAATGGATTTCTTCTTCTTCTTCTACCTTAATACACTTAAGAAACAAGGTTTTGAAGAAATCTACTTTTGTTATTTTCTGAACTATTAATACTGGCTGTGGTTCCTTTCAACATATCCATTTCTTGTTTATTTCCTGGTTCATAAACACCTTTCCTAGACCTTTACTTTCAGAATATATGTGCTTTATTCCTCCAAAGTCTGAATATATTGTATTTGGGTTCCCTTCCCTTGGTTGAAGATGAACTGAATAAGTACTCATTAAGTAGTTTTTCCCGATCTTTTACTTCCTGACTACTGCTCCCTATAGGGAATTTTTACTGGCATGGCTTGTATTTCTGCATCACCAGTAATTCAGATTATTTGAGATTTTCATTTTTTTCCCAGTGGGTCTGTGATTATGGAGTTGTATATTTAAATAACTGCTGTGTGTGGAACAAAGCACCCCAGATAGAGGTTTGGCAGGTGTGCCCCCCCAAAAAATGATTGTATTTGTTTTTGTCCGATTGAAGCTTCAACTGTTTTTCTTTTACATTTGGTTGCATCTTGGACTGGTGCTGACATGATGAAATGTAGTGGAACCAGTTTATTTAGGAAACTTCTGTGAACAAGCTACCTTTCACTATTACCAGTTTTGATGTTTCTTTTTTTCCATATAAGTAAGTTTAACATAGGTAACTCCCTCCATTTTCACGTGGTCTGTTGTATAATTTTTCAATGCAAGACCATTCAATAGCAAAATGTTCTACTTGTATTGGTTATAGAATTCCAGCATCCACTTCAAAATTCATAGATTGGCCTTCTGTTTTTATTTGTACCACAAATGTGCCATTTTTTTCGCTGATTTGGGGCTACATTTCAAAACAATTTATGCCTGGGGCAGAATGCTACCCCAGTCAGTTTCACAGTGCCTCATTCCAAAAAGGGGCTCTGGGATTCCTCAAGTTGCTCAGTCTAATGTAGAGTCATGCAGCTGTATACCCAGCTCCAACAAGAGAGCTATGTTTGCTATACTGCCATGTCCAGACATTTTGTAGTGGTATTAAATGCCATTGGAGTATAACTCCTAAGTAATGCGGCTACCCATTAATGTCAGCGGGCCTATACGGCATAGCTATTGCTCCACCTGTACATCAGAAATGGTACTGCAGGCATTATATGGTTGGTAGCTGTGGAGTAGCAGGTGTACCTACCACCCACAGTAATGGCAACGTATCCAGTTGTGTATGAAGGAGAAACTGAATGGTAAGTAAATAACATCTTAGGTAATGGTTAACTTGCTTGAGCTCTAGTATTAAGGTACTGTTGTAAGATGGAGGAGACCCTCTGCAAAGCTACAACAATTGTTTTGGAATCCATACCTTAATGCTTTTCACTGTATGTAAAGGAAATGTTTGCAAGAGACATCCTATATTTTCCTCTATAGCACTAGTATACAAGAAATCAGGGCTAACCCCCGGATTCACGAAACCTCCATGTAAGACTTAATATGTCTTACTCGGAGGCTGCAGTTGAACGGTATGACGTCAGCGTGCCATGAATATTCATAACTCTTACACGGACTGAGTAGGAAAGCAGGGGGCATGTCCGACTGCCGAGCAGTCTAAAAGTCCACGCCCCTGCAAGGTTTTAAAAAGCATAGTGTCAACAGACAAGAGCGAGTTCGCTCAAATGTACTTGCACCCAACACCACACTCCCTGACACTGTAAACCCCCATCACAGTTATAAAACTTAAAATATTAATTTATTTTTTTTAAATCCATGATATAGCTGCCCGTATTTGCGCTTGTTTGCGCGGGTGTGCCCATTGCTTAACCACAGTTAGCAATTGTGACATTGAAGAGCATATAAGAACTACTTATGCAAATTAAGCCAAATAGCAATAGCGTAATGGTAGAGTGTATGCACAAAGAGGAGGCATTCACAGTTCGAGTCCCACCACTCCCCTTCTTATTTATGTTTTAAATCAGTATTTGAAATAATACCAGACATATATGATTAAAATATTATTAAAAGCAGTTAAATGGCCAATGTATCAGTGAACAAAATATATATTTTTAAAGGATCCAGATATATAATAGCCTGCTGTTAAGCAGCGCTTTACCAAGCTAAACAGAGGTGCATATAGTTTAATAGTGCTTTACCCAGCTAAACAGAGGTGCCCATAGTTTAATAGCACTTTACCCAGCTAAACAGAGTTGCCCATAGTTTAAAAGCGCTTTACCCAGCGCAATAGAGTTGCCCAAAGTTTAAAAGCGCTTTACCCAGCGCAATGTGTTTGTGTGGCCGTGTGCCCCGCACCAACCAGGGCACAGTAGGGCACCGGGGAGCAACATAGAGCTAAGTTGCTTAAACTCAGCCACACCCCCTAGCCTGTTTAGACAGTAATAAAATAAAAGAATAACAAGGTTCGAACCAAGGACCCTGTGCATCATAATCAAAGTACAGAACCACTAAGCCATGACAGCTTAGGAGAAACAGCCACTATTAACATACATATACTTAGAAATGGTAGATTAGCCATTACTAAACAGGTCTGCAGTCAGCTTAGAATTCTCAAAAATGGCCAATCACAAAAAAGTGTGGGAAATGCGGCATATTTAAGCCCCATAGGCGGGAATACTCACCATAACTGATTGTAGCTCACATTTGCAGTCAGAATTGCAGGTGCAGGAGAGGGTTCACGCTTCCGAGCGCAGCGTTGGGGCATCGAGGAGTCGAAATACATGGTTTGGCTCCTTGTCCACCGTCATGAGTCCAGACTCCTGCAGGGCCAGTTCCAAGGGATGGAATACAAGGCTGAGGCTTGGAACTGGTTATCTCATGACCTCACCAGTGCCACAGGCATTCCTCGCACCGGTGAGCAGGTCCGTCACCACCATGCAGACCTGAAGAGACAGAAGGAGGGCCGCTTGAACCAATGGATCCAGGAGGCCCGTGGGATGCAGGATGCCCCACGACTGAGTTTGTAGCCATGGAATGCAGTATGTAAGAACTGATAATTGAGTTGGTATAATGGATAGGTATGTCTCCATATCCCTTTATTTACTTTACAGCTGCAGGTGACCGTGCTGCGAATCAGCAAGCCTATGCTGATAGGCTGCAAAGGCTGCGCCACCAGACAGGTTAGTGATTCTTTTGCATGTTGTGTTATATAAAATAGGGGAGAGAGCATGAAATATAGTGTTGTAGTACAATAATACAGTCATAAAATGGCCTGAATAAGTCCTCTGCATGTACTGTCAGATAAAAAAGTTAGAGTGCCAGAAAACCAGGCTAACAGGTAGTAACCCATTAAGAAAGGTAACATATATCTCGAAATAAATTTCTGCAGGCACTGTCATATAACATAAGTGACTGAGCCTGAAAAAGTGTGTTCTAACCCATTAATAAAGGTCTAATCTGTCTTGAATATGTCTTCCATATGCACTGCTACAACAAATAAAGGTGTGAGTCTGTGGAAAAGTGTATAATGTCTGTAATAAAGGTTTAAAACCCGGGGTGTGTGTGTGTCACTTAGTTTGAATTGTTGTTGTACCCTTGCATTATACAAATAGTACTGTTTTAAAAAGTGCTGGCAACCCAGAGTTCTGCAGTCCCATCTAAAGTGGGTGTTTGAAGTGCTAGTAGCTGTGAAACATATGTACAGTCCTCAACAGTCAGTTACTGGCTGGCATGCATAAGTAAATCTTGCACACGAGTAGCATGCTAATATGTTCCCCAGAAATGTGAGTGTGTTTCCATAAATGCAGGGTTCTGTACAAATTGAAGTGAAAATGTCATGTGAAAACATCCAATGTAGATAAAGAAATATAAAAGCAATCATGAAATATGTAGCAGTAACATCAGCATATTGGACAGTTAGTGTGTCAGATATAGGTCAAGTATATATTGAACTAGCCAAACCCATTACACAACCTAATGCATGGTGGCAAGTGTAATAATACATGTAGGGAATATACAGTTGCAGTCACCAGGAATGTAGTGTAGAGTAAGTAATTATAACATGTTAACTGAGGTTCTTTTCTACATCCTACTGTTTGTGCATAAACCATGCAATTCCACACCTCAATGGGTATGTGTAATCTTAAATATTTTTTGGGACATATGTCCTATTGTTTTATAAATATTTGCATTCATGTTGATGCATGTTCCTTGTTCAAACACTACATTCATGGTGGCCTGTTGCTACCAAACATCCCTGCATGCTGTTGTAATATCCACTGTCATTCAATATATGCATGTGTTATGCTTGCTGTTCAACTGTTGGAACATTGGTGTGTTGGGTTAATGGGAATATTACTGCATGCTGTTTCAACTAATCTGGAATGCTGTTGTTTATGTTGTAATTAAACACACCTGATCGCAGAACGTATGGGAAGGCCGGTCTCAGCGGATCCACGTGTCCCTCCTCAGTTGGCAAGTGCACCTGGCACCAGCAGCTCCAGTGCCCAGCCTGGGCTCCCCTCCTCCATTGGCCCTGTGCCACCTTCGAGTGGAAGCGCTGCAGGTGATGGGGCTCTTCCCCCCGTGCAAGCGTGGGCGGAGAAGGGCCACCAGTCACCCTTCGAAGGGTCCGGGCTGTGGTGCGTAGTGAGATCCAGTGTTCAGTCACTGATCCCCTATTCCAGCTCGAGGCGAGAGTGGCGCATCTCTCGGGTGAGCCTACCTGTCCTACTCAGCCCCCAGCACAGCCACCCTCAGGGCTGTGAAGGTGCAGTGGTGACTGCCCATGGGTGGGGATTTCAGTTCCACTGTTACCATCTGTGGGCTCACGGGCTTGCAATTTCCAAACAACCTTCCCCGTCAATTGTGTTCACCCACCCCATGTGTCAAATACTGCCCCTGTATGCATCTTGTTTGCCTTGTCTGTTTACTTCCCCAACCTACCTCCCCAAATATATCTACATTCCCTACCTCACATTCCACTCTCACCTGAAAAAAAAAAAAAAAGGGCAATCTGTTCCCACAAAAAAATTACGCCCTGTACATAGCTGCCCATTTTGCACACATGTCTGCTGGACATGTAAACTGATAATTATAATTGGCACTACAACATACTCTGTTGTCCTCACCCCTCTCTCTCAGGGGTGGAAGGTTGCAAATTTCACACCAAATTACAAACATATGCACAACTGTTGCTGGTAAAGAAATGGGCAGCTATGGGCCTTCCCTACACCCTTCCGGCATATCCCAGCTGGTTTCCCTACTGTCTTTCCCTCTTTGTGCCCCCTTTTTCACCACTTTACTATCTCCCCATTTTCTTTTCTTTCAAAGAAATTAGCACGGGGGTTAGCGGGAGTAAGCACTTTTAAGCAGTAGTAAGCAGGGGTGCGCGAGTGTGCGCATGTGTGCGCTTAGCTATGTATTGCTAAGCGTTGTGCAAACCCACACAAACCCGCTTACAACTGCTTAAAAGTGCCTTAGTCACTCTGTATGACAGGGCCCTTGTACTGCTCAGCATAAAAATAAAATACCCCTGTCAGTCTCGAACCCCAGACCTTGGACTCACCAGACTGCATGAGCTACAGCAGATATACAAGAACTTGGTGCTGAAAGAAATATATCATGCATTACAATGAGTGAATGTAAAGGGAAAATAGGAAGGCCATAACACAAAGCTTGTTCTGTGGATCTTTACCAGCAATTGTTGTGGAATTGCATTACATGAGTGTGATAAGAGAAGCAGCCATGCTAGTAGTGAATAATGTTAAAGTAGCACCTTACAAACCTCACACAGTATCAGAGCAGGATAAACACTGGCATATTTGAATAAGTCAGAGGCCACACCTCCCAACTGTGACTGATTTACAGGGATGTCCCTGATTTGCAAACAAATGTTAGCTGTGCCCCTCTGACTCCCTGTGAAATGTACTAACAGTAAGCAGAAAGGTGGGGAATCCCACTTAATGATAAATGTCAATAAGTGAGAGTAGACACTGCTTGCACGTCAGAAATGGTGTAGTAATACATATGCTCCGAATACCCCAAAGTCTCAACTGCAAAATATCTGAAATATATCACAGGTGTATCCCACTGATATGTACCTTTCCCTGAGGCTGTTCAAATATATACTTGAGAGTATCTGAGGCCTGGAAGTGTCAGAAACACACAGGCATATCAGCCTGTCTGCTGTTACACACTCTGTGAATAGCTGTAGAATGAATTCCACAAGCTTGCCCTTATGTAGGAGTACAACACAGAAATATCAAAGGATGTAGCCATGTACTGCTAGCAACCATCTGTGACAATGCCATTGTTCAGGTGCTGAAAAGACTGGTGTGGTGCACAGTCAATGAATACTAGGCTAACCTCTGCCTACCATCTGGATATGTCCACAGGTGGGAGCTACTCAGACAAATTACTAGCCTTTATAGACTTACAGGTACACAGCAACTCTGCATGTTCAGCAAGATAAACATCACATGATAATAAATAATGCACTCTGCAGTTATGCACCCCTACCCAAAGGTACTATATACCCGTGTAGTCAGGCACAACCAAGGGTGTAGGTAGGCATACACAGTTCAGAAATATGTCCAGTTGTCCTGAGCAGACTGTGCTAATGTCAACACAAACAAACCACAAACTGTTCAGAAGTGAATAATGTACTAATGACAGTATAGCAGTTCACAAACAGTGCATGTGCCTGATATTCATAATTGGTAGTACAACATAATTAGTTGTCCTCACCCCTCTCTCAGGGGTGGAAGGTTTCAAATATCCCACCTAATGTATTGCATATGCACAGCTGTTGCTGGTAAATAAATGGGCAGATATGGACCTTCTCCACACCTATCGTGTACATCCCAAGCTGGTTTCCCTACTATCTTCCCCTCTTTGTGCACCCTTTATCACCACATTCTTATCTCCCCATTTATGTTTCTGTCAAAGAAATGACGCAGGGGTTAGCGGGAGTGAGCACTTGTAAACAGTAGTAAGCATGTTTGCACCAGTGTGCGCATGTGTGCGCTTAGCATAACATTGCTAAGATATGATAAGCTAAGCCAAGCTTAGCTTAGTATTGCTAACATAAAATAAGCTAAGCTAAGCTTAGCTTAGCATCGCTAAGTGTCGCGCAAACCCACTCAAACCCGCTTACAACTGCTTAAAAGTGCCTTAGTCACTCTGTATGACAAGGCCCTTGTACTGCTCAGCAGCAAAATAAAATACCCTTGTCAGTCTCAAGCCCCACACCTTGGACTCACCAGTCTGCATGATGTACCACTAAGCCACAGCAGATATACAATAACTTGGTGCTGAAAGAAATATAACATGCATTACAACAAGTGAATGTAAAGGGAAAATAGGAAAGCCGTAGCAATACATTGCAATAAAGAAATATAACATGCATTACAAGGAGTGAATGTTAAGGGAAAATAGGAAAGCCATAGGAATACATTGCAATAAAGAAATATAACATGCATTACAAGGAGTGAATGTAAAGGGAAAATAGGAAAGCCATAGGAATACATTGCAATAACTACTGTTGTATGCCAGTTAATTCCCTAATTCCAAAAGAAAGTACATACTCCCATGTATCCAGTTTTAGCATTAGGAGGTGTGAGTAAACTTACACACTGAGAAGAGTGTACTGGAAGAAGCAACAGTCAGGTTTCAGTACAACATGCATTTCACTGGCTACAACCCAGCTTCAGATATGAGACATATACCAACCTTCTGACTGACACAACAGTGTATGCTTGTTGTTTGTTTGCTTGTTATTTCCCTGAAACACTAATGCCACCTAAAATGCAGCTTTTCAGAGCTTCTGTGGATCCCTAGTGATATCTCCATTGCTTACTTTACTTATTTCCTTGTTTCACTTGAATGAAAGTTACTGTTTGTCGTTTTTGCATTTAAGTTACCTGTAGCACATTGCATTTAATTTACCTGGCACTTGCTCACTAAAGCAATTATATAAGTCAGCACTAAAAAATTAAAAGCACTACACCCTCACAAACTCCCCTTGAGTACCTTGTTCCCCATTGGCTCTTTTTTTTCAATTATAAAGGAATTCCCAATACTATTCTAGCATGTCCAAAGGTCAGTTGTCAATCTCCTCTCCGGTCCAGCTGGTGAATCTGGGAATCTTGAGGCAATGTTACAACTGCCTCATGTACACAGACAACCCTCTCCTCCTCCCAACAAATTCCAACACATGTGAGAGATGCAACCATATAGCCAAACTGGAGGCTAAGCTCTCTCAACTCAGTACTGGCATAACCAGTCAGGAGGAAAAGGAAACCACACTCACTACAATTCCAGTCTCTCATAGACCTACCACGACAGCAAACCAAACACATAAACACACAAAAACATACTCAGAGGCTCTAAATAAAATCTGCCTAAGCAGCAGAGACTCCAAAGCAGACACCCAAGAAACCGGTACCAAAACAAAACACGTGCAACACGTAGCTCACAAAGCCAGTGTGCCAACAGTCACAGCCCTTAAGGCTAAACAACACACCTGATACACTTGTAATAGGTGACTCTATCATCAGGCACACTGACGTCCCTCACCAGGCTGAACAAGGAGAAGGTCATGGTGAGCTGCCTGTCGGGCGCTAGGATCTGCCACATAACACAAGCACTCAGGTCACTCCAAGGCAAGTACAAATATGACTCAGTCATTGTCCATGCAGGTGTGAATGACCTGAGACGCACCCCTGGACTACATGAAAGAGACATAGAGGAGCTCTCTGAGCATGTAGCCCAGTTCGGTATGACCCTGACCTTGAGTAGCATCTTACCCTCACCAAGAATGATGCCACAATATGAAGACAAGATGATCAATTTCAACAATTGGCTTAAGTATTGGTGCCATTCAAACGGGATCCAATGCCTGTCAGCCTGGGGATGACATGCTCGACAAGCCACGATGCTTCGCTAGGGACGGCTTGCACCTATCACCCCTGGGCTTTTGGATATTGGCAAAGGCTCTTGCTACCCCCATAGTGCCTTTTTTAGGCAAGGCTCAAAAGACAAACCCACCTCCATAGGTATCACAAGGGATAAGAAACTAAGAATAATGCTACTCAATGCCAGAAGTCTAAACCTCAAGATGCATGCACTCGAAACTCTCCTTAGCATGGAGAACATCGATATCTGTGCAGTAACAGAAACCTGGTTCAAGGCTCCCGAGAACACCCCAGCACTACCAGGTTATACCTCATACTATGCTTTTTGGCCCCAAAACTTGGACCGAACCACAAAAGGAGGGGGAGTATCAATATTCGTCAAAGATACCCACACCTGCAGGTTGGTGGCACAGCACAAAGCATCAGAGACTATTCATGTTCAACTAACAGTGGGTAAAACTGCCTTCCAGTTTATAGCCTGCTACAGACCACCCTCCCAAACCCAGGAACTCCACTCAGCCTTCCTGAGAACACTGGAAAATATGAAGGTCTCTCCAAACACCATTATATTGGGCAACTTCAACTACCCAAACATAGACTGGGAGCATTACTCTAGCTCCAACACCCAAGCCCAAAGGTTCCTAGAATTTATAAACTCAAATGCTATGGAACAACTTGTTACCACTCCCACAAGAGGGGAAAACATACTGGACCTGATCATCACCAACATGGGGACTCTATGCTCCAGACCAGAAGTGTATCCCTCACTGGTAAGATCAGACCATAAACTAATCTCACTGGATATTCATATCCCAACCCCACCCCCTGCCCAGAAAACCACAGTGAAAAACTTCTATAAAGCAAATTTCACACTCCTCAAAACTGAGGTGGAATCCTTCAAAGCCCCTGGGCCTGTGGAAAATATGGCCCAGACCGCAGAATCCTTTATAAACGCATTCTATGAACACCTTCAGGAATGCATGGATCATGCAATCCCAAATAAAACCAAGACCCAATCCTCCAAAGGCAGACGTCCTGTCTGGTGGACCCCAGCCATAAACAAACTATACAATAGAAGGAGGAAGCTACTACATGATAGAGCAAAACCCCAAAAAGGGAAGGCATCTCTGATCAGTATTAGCAAAAAACTAAGGCACTCATAAAATCGTCTAAGGCCAGCTTCGAGAGGAAAGATTGCACAGGACACTAAGGATAATCACAAGGCTTTCTTTAGTTATGTTAGGAACCTGGGTGGTAATTCCCAGATATGTTCAGAATTAGTCCAAAATGACAAAAAATACACCGAACCCACAGACATTGCCAACATCCTAGCTGACAGGTTCAGCAAACTCCCCCCACCAAAAGGGCAAATATCTATCCCAGCAGAGTGCTGCCCCCCTGACATCTCAGATGCTCAGGTAAGAGCCGCCCTCTCCAAAGCAAAAACACAGCATCAATGGGACCAGACGGAGTCCCGGGCTGCGTCCTACATGAACTCCAAGAAGAGCTAAACCCAAACATAAAACTACTGTTCAATCTCAGCCTTACTACAGGATATGTACCCAAAGATTGGTGTACAGCAACGGTGGTCCCTCTCCACAAAGGTGGTGCCTCAACGGATCCTGGAAACTATCACCCCATAAGCCTGACTAGCTTGGTCTGCAAAGCTATGGAAAGGATCATCATGGACCTTATAAATAAAGATATTGGGGACCTACAGACACTGGATCCTACCCAGTTCGGCTTTGTTAAGGGCAGATCCTGCCTCTTAAACCTGGTCGATTTCTTTGAAACAGTCACCAAGGCCATTGACGAGGGGAAGGTGGTCCACACAGCCTACCTGGACCTCGCAAAAGCCTTCGATACAATACCCCACTCGGGCATTATAGATAAGCTCACCAGCTTAAATATAAACCCCTATGTCACTAGATGGGTTGCAAACTGGCTCAAGGACAGAACCCACATGGTTAGAATTGCTGGAGCCATGTCAGACTCCAAACCAGTTACAAGTGGCATCCCACAAGGCTCAGTCCTGGGACCTCTTGTTCGGTATATATTTCTCAGAGGTACAGGCCAACACGGAAGGACTGTGGCTGGCCAAGTTCGCAGATGACTGCAAACTGGGCACCATAATCGACTCTCCAGCCGACACAAGCATCCTCCAAAAGGGTCTCATAGAAACAGACAACTGGTGCCAGAGCCATGGCCTCAAGCTAAACGCCAAAAAGTGTATAGTCATCCCCTTTGGCAAAAACAAAGTGCCCACAAATTACCACATAAGTAGTAATCCATTAAGTACGGAAGAAGTAATTAGGGACCTGGGGACCCACGTTGATAGCAATCTCTCATTTGACAACCATGTGGCCAAAGTGGTTAGAAAAACATTTTATATAGCCCACCTAATCATGAAGGGATTCACATCTAGATCAGGGGAGGTCATCGTGCCTCTTTACTCATCCCTCATCAGGCCCATAATTGAGTACAATGCCCCTTTTGGGATTTACCTTACCAGACACCTGCAGCAACTGGAAAGACCCCAAAAGTACCTCACCAAGAGGATCAAAGGGCTCAAACAGATGCCATATGCTGCCCGGTTAAAGAAACTCCAGCTCTACTCAGTGGCATACCGCCTGCTCAGAGGCGATCTGTGCCTGATGTATAAAGCCATGTCCAACCCGGAATTAATGGACATGCTGCACCTCAGAAAATCCAAATCCCATCGAGCTATGTGCTCAAGAGACTTGAACCTCAGCACTGAAATAAATAGGACATGCTGGAGGGACAAATTCATAACCCAGAGGCTCCCTTCACTCTGGAATAAAATCCCAGTCCAGGTTAGACTGAGTCCCTCATTGACTCTCTTCAAGAGGAATCTTGATGAGTGGATGGGGGATCGTAGGTTTACCCTGGGTATCACTTCTGTGTCACTGTTAGACAGAGGCACAGTATACTAACCTCAAAAAAGGGCATAGCAAAATTAATTTAAAATGGGTGGCGAAAGCCAAACACACTCTGGCTAGGCTTATAAATGCCCTAGGGCAGATAGACTAGTATGAACCTATGAACCTAAACAAGCATGGTCCCCACCTTGCAAAACTGAAAGGCCTATGCCTACCTAACCTATCATTTTATAGCAGTGTCCTGAAATCACAGTGAGAAGTGCAATTACCACACAGCAGGCTGCATGCAATTACTAAATGGTGGGCACCAATTGGCACAGAGGCCATCACATGCACATGTGCAGATACCTACAAAAGCAGCCTGTACTTGCTATTCACACATGCAATAATATAATTGCAGCAACTGGAGAGAGAGAGAGTGAGACAGACAGACAGACAGACAGACAAACAAACAGAGGCAGTTGGAGATACCAAACAAAAAAAAAAAAAAAAAAGAAAACAAAAAAACACGTCAACAGGTACAACAGACAGAGGTGAGAAATACAAAGGTAAGGTATGTATTTGCTGGCATCTGAATGATATGTCTGAAGGGTACTCTACATACTGTGAACCCTCCATATGTTAGCAGTCCGTATCTATATGTGTATGCAGATGTGCATAGGGCAAGGGACATAATGCAACTGTTAGTGAAGGCTGGACATATATATGTAGTTGAAGGTTGCTATGTGCACATATCTATGTAGGTTGTAGTGTGTGACATTGAAAACAGCAAACAGTGCAGGTATATGTCATGTGGTGGTTAAATGCTGTGGGACTGAGTTATAGCCAGTGAGGTCTGCTACAGCTATATGGCCTGAGGATAGCAAAATGCATTCTGCACAACACTGTGCAATATTATTACATAATTGTATGTCTCACAACTGTTTCATAATTGATATTCCCACCATGAAAGGTGGGCAGTATATGTGCCTATATGTGCATGTATATGCACAGCAATGGATGTTTACAAGTATGTGTATCTATGTATATATATATATATATATATATATATATATATATATATATATAGATATATACATATATAGATATATATATATATAAATATATAGATATGTATATACATATATATATATATATATATATATATATATATATATAAATATAGATATATACATATATAGATATATATAGAGATATATAGATATATACAGATATACATGGATATATATGGCTATATATAGATATGTGTATATATATATATATATATATATATATATATATATATATATATATATATATATATATATATATATATATATATATATATATATATATATATATATATATATATATATAGTGAGAGAGGGAGACACGGGGTCAGACGTATTACAACAGGTGCCTAGTGACCAAGGCATGGACTGAACACCAGCGTTGATACTGCAGTGCCATACCCCATTCCAAAACACTTTACCCACTAACTACCAGATAGGTGGTTGCCTGCCTAACACTGAAGGTGTCAGAAGGGAACATGGGACACAGGTGGACAGTAGCCTCCCCTTTGATATTCACAGTGCCACACTAGTCTTGTAATCTGTCTATGTGGTACGTGTCATCACAAACGTTGTGTCATGTACAGAAATATAGGTCAGTGTTCCCCTGTACTCATCACAATGCCCCATGTGGTATGTACCTCACATGACAACTACAGCAAGTGGAAAGGCCACAGACATACCTCACAAATAGTAATACTGCCCTCAAACACATATCCTATGCAGACTAATTCACATAACCACAGCTACAGTGCATTGCATACCGGCCACCCAGAGGTTACCTCTGCCAAACATACAGAGGTATGTCACACCCATAGCAGTCAGACAACCACCATGTCAACACCTCACAATCCCACCGGGCTACACGGCCTAGGTCCCTAATCCTGGCCACCTCACTAAACAGCACATGCTGGAGGGATAGGCTCCTATTGGCAAATATGCCATACTCTGGAGTAAACCACCTAGCATTAACAAACAAGGCTCCTCAGAAGCAGATGTCATACATAGCCCTGATGATTGTCTGGGGGATAGGAAACACGCCCTGGGAATCACCTCTGTGTATCCGGTTGACAGGTGCAAGTGAAATCAAATTACATGTGTGTCAAAGGCCAGGGTAGCATATGGCTAGGCTGCTGTAGGCCCTAGGGCCAATAGCGTATTACCTACCTATGACACAATGCACACACACAAATGTACTTAGTGCAATACCTGCTATGTGAAGTGGAATGAGTGTGACAGTGAATGTGTGCAAGGTCTGTAACGGTGTGATAGCTTAGTGTGAGGTTGTTTCTGTCATGGTCGTTTGTGTCCTAGGTGTGAGGCCAGAGAAAGATATGTCAGTTATTGGGATGCAGACATGGTAGGATGGCATATGTATGACTGTAGTGTCCCATCGTAGGCTGAAGCAATACATGTATGCTCAGTAAGTGGTACTGCTGGTGAATCCAGCTGACATTTGAACTGTTGTACTACCTGAAGCTGTAGGCCTAAACAGCACAGTATGGTGTATGTTCACATTCCCTGGTAACACTGTCTTGTGTGTTTCCTGTAGTCTGCATAGATTACATACCTCAGGCATGGGTATCTGTTAGTATGGGCACACAGTACTGTAAGGTACACAGGAAATGCTCATCTGTGTCAGCATACATTTGTGTGTTGTATGAATGTCTGATGTGTGTGTAATGATGCCTGAACCATGTCCGCAATCACTTGTGTGTTGCAGGGTTTGTGTGTGTACCTAGCAACATGTATACTCTGTTACAGCAGTATGCCAGCTATATTAACAACTGTGCACATATGTTAGGTAGGGGTATGGCATCAACGACTAGGGTGGGTTACTGGTAATACTGTACTGTACTTCACATTAATTGCAATGGATGACATATTTCTTCATGCATTAGCTTGATATGTACCCCCGTGGCGAGGCTGTGCATTGGATCTCAAACAGTGTGCCGAGTACTGGTGTATACTGGTTTGTTATATGGAGTGTGGCAGGCACTGTCAGCCAGTTGTGGGCTGAGCACTGATATGTGGTATTGAATGTGTGTATCCTCTGACAGATGAACAGATGCTATATATGGCAATTAACTGATATCTGTACTGTATAATGTTAAGTGTGCCACATGACTTGCTCACACATATCGTTTACTTGTCTTCCAGGCTTATGGCTCATCAAAGGAATCCCTCCTACACAGCCGCAGATTAACAGGAAATACACCACAGCCTGGTTCAGCACTATACCCTGCTGTTTTCCAGGGCCAGCCATCACCCGCATAAGTTTACTGCACTGTGGCATGATCTTGTTCGTCGGGAAAATGACATAGGCATGCATAACCAGACATATGAGTAGGTACGCCATCACTGCAGTGATTTAATTAGACATGTCCAGTGGTGTGCATCTGATATCCATAGACAACAGATTGCCACAGGTGGTGGGGTGGCCATACATCCCCCCTCACCAGAGTGGAGGAACTGCTCCTAAGTGTGGTGGCTCCTGGCCTACAGCAGCAACAACATCACACATGTGTCAACATGGAGGCCGGAGCCACCCAGCATGGTGACATGGAGCGTGCAGGTAACATGCCCTAGGTGTAGACTACTGTTACCTGTATTGTTAGATTATGCATATGTGAGATGTGTACTGTGTTTAGCAGTTGTGCTGCCTATTGTGTGCAATACTGATATTTTGAATAGTATCTGTACACCTATGCCTGTTGTTCTACTGTAGTTTAGCACACTCACAGTAGCAATGCCACAGTTGTGGCCACTGACAAACTGTGTCATATTCTTGTAGGTCCCTCTGGTGTGACAGCAGGGCAGATGATACATGCTGGTGAGTGTGTTAACACTTTAAAATTGGTATTGAAATGTGCATGTCATAGGTGAGGTGTAGGCCATGTACACATAACACACCTACGCATAATACATGCTGTGCATGTTTGCTGTGAGACGTTAAACATCTCAGTAAAGTCAGTAGCTGCCTCAATCACATGCAATGCACAGAGCATCAGACACAAATGTGGCAACACTGTACTGCACATTGGATAGACATAGTTGACACACATGTATACAACATAACACATTTGTCATACGCAGTACACCTCAAAATGCTACACATAGTGTAACCGGACACCCGCTGCCAGGTCACACTTCAGTATCCCACATGTCATCCACACACCACACATAATATACCTGAGGGGTAGGGGCCTAGCATGGGGCTGTGCAACACTCTTCAACACATAACACAGTCATGTTAGGCAATGCTCCCTATTGGGCACCTCACACACCCTTGTGCAATGTGGCTGTGTAATTGTGAACTTAGCCACGGCACTGCAGTTCAGATACAGCATGCTAGCCGGTGGTCTAGCACACTTTAGTGGCCTTGAGTGACCACATGATGCATGATGATGATGGCTAATGGTACTACACCCCATACAGTTACAGTGACCACAGTACTACATATAGCTGTCATTGCTTTGCACCTCCATGTTGTGTGTGTGCACACATATGCATCTATACACATTATGCATAGCATGTTGTGTGTGTGCAAACATATGCAACTATACATAATATGCATAGCAGTCACATTCTGTACAAAGTGACACATATTTGTCCTGGAATGCTATTGGGTATATAGGTCACATGACACACATTGGGTATGTGTGATGTTTAATGTTGCAGTCAAGTACCATGCAATGTCATGGCTGGCACTGGCATATCTGGAATATGACCCACACTCACCATAACCACTGTACAATGGCCATGTCCAGGATTGGTATTCCATCACGTATACATTCACCACTCATCCCGTGTGTGTACATAGCATGCATGTGCTACACCTGTGTCCACAATTATCTGCTACAGACACAGACACTGCAATCAGACATGGAAATCCATGTGACACACAGATAACACATGCAGCCATGGTATGTATACCTGTGAGTGATGGTGCACAGGACATTGCAGAGCTTATAATACTTGCACAGAAATGTCGTGTCCTTGTACACATTGTGTTCCAGGGTGTAGGCAATCACTGAACATGTACACACATGCACCACAGCCATGTACAATGTCATTAACTATGGCTGTCTACACTCACACTGCATGGACTTGATCAACACTTATTCTGCATGCTGACACGTGATGTGACTGTTTGCCTTGTGATACTGTCACCCACCTTCAACCACTATTGAGTATGTTTTGGATTGCTGTTGTGTGTGTGTATCTGCTTTAGTGAGGAGTGTGCATGTGTTCCTGTGTGCATGTGTGCATGTGTGCATGTGTGCATGTGCTCCTGTGTACATGTGTTCATGTGTGCATGTGTCCATGTGTGCATGTGTCCATGTGTCCATGTGTGCATGTGTGCATGTGTGCATGTGCAGACCGTAAAGTGTGTTTCCTGTCTTCCTCTCACAGGTGCTGAGTTAGGGGTTGGCGAAAGCAGCAGGCAACCTGAAGCCACTGCCATGAATAGTGGTGATGATGACACATGTATTTTGGCACAGGAAGATCTGACAGGGTCTGTCATTGGTCCGCCAATCGACAGTACACAGCGTTCAACCCCATCTATGCGCACACTCATACTGTCAATACATCCCTCACCACCAATGGCCATAGGCGAGGGACAGCATACAGTTGACATTGACCAGGAGAGTGTGGTACCCATGGCACTTGCATCCCCTCACAGCAGCCATAGCCGTTGACCCGGAATGGTACCCCATAGGCGGAGGTCCAGGGGTTCTCGGGGGAGCACCACTGGTCATATTGCCCCTGGCAGGCATGCCCTCACAGGTCTTATGATGACCAGTATGTTCTGGGCTGTAATGCAGGCTCTGCACGTATGGAACGGTATACCAGGTAGGGACTTATGGCGCAGAGGGCACATTACACTGCTATCAATGTCAGCATCCGTGACCTTGCCGGTGCCATCCAGACTTACACTGAGGTTGTTGATAGATGTTGGGGGGAGACATTAGATGCCCTTCACAACATGTCTTCCATGAGCCAGGACCGTGCGGGATGGTTGCGACATCAAATGCATGCCAGCAACAGCAACAGCTGGCAGTGGTCACGGACGGCCCACAGTTCACAGCCACTCTCATAGTGGCAGTACCAGCCCCAGCAATACTGGGTCTGGCCTGTCCATTGACCATCCCAGTAGACCATGTTCACATGGCTCTGGCCAGTCCCAGCAGGGACATGGGTCCAGTCGTCATACCTCTGCCTCTGATGACAGTACCCAGTCAGGGTTGATACCTGATACTGTCAGTAGCAACCCTGCCAAGCACAGGTACTGTGTCCATGGCGGGAGACAGTGATCTGTACAGCCTAGCAGGTACAATCTGTGGCTGTCCCACAAACTACCATATATGGCAGCCACATGGTGGAGCTGTGTGCATGCAGACACACACACATTAACCAAACAACTAGGGCTCACACATACACACACACATTACATCAACATTGGCCCATGCTGTACTGTTGTCCCTCACACACACACACACACACACACACACACACACACACACACACACACACACACACACACACACACACACACACACACACATGTCAATTGGATGGGTCAATGTCAGGTTCTGGCAAACAACAAAACACCCTGTGTATATGATGATACCTGTGTCGCCTCCTGTCATCTGCATCATTGACGGAGGGACAGGCTAACATGGTGCTGATGCACAAGGTGACACTATAGCAGTGTAGCAATAATAGCAAGTTGTCAACAAGGAAGTGTAACAACATCCTTGTAGGTATATCTGAGCAGACATTATGCATCAAAGCTTTGATTGTCAATGTAGCATTGTTTACACCACTGATAGGTTTAAGTATGTATTGTCCACCCATGTGCCACTTGGCTGAAGTGTAATGTGTTGCCAGCATGTGTTAGTGAGTGGACAGTATGTGTGTGATGTGTGCAGTACAGATTAGCAAGTGTACATCTGTGAACATGGTGGGTGCACACTGTCTGGATGTACGTGCATAGTGGACACATGGGATGTGTGGCATACCTTGTCGTACACATTGTTAACATCTCATAGTATCTTTCAATGGTCAGTATGCATTCTACTACAGTTATGTGCTAACATGGGTAGACGTGTGTATGACATGGGTTGACACTATGCTGTGGGTGATACCGTTAATATCTGTCAATGATTTGTGGCTTGGTAGTATACACAACCTCAACAGCATCACTATAAGCAATCATTGGATGATGTCCTGACAAATGACACACAGTAGTAGGGAACCCAGTAACAACTGGATCCTTCCGGTGCTACACTATAACACTAACCAGTGGTAATGACCGCCACCCATTCCTGTGACCACACCTGTTTGGCATATAGCTCCCTTAGGTACATGCAGACACACTAGGGATGTGTCCATCCAAATCTGGAAATGCATGGATTGGCCTACAATGCATTCCCTGGATGGGACGCATATCCTACACAAGGGTATCATACAGACAGATACCTGTTGTCTGATACATGCTGTATAGCAGTAAGCCGACTATGGCATAGTCATCCTCATGTACTATACATTCTATCCCATCAGTACCACACAGGTGGTAGCCCTCAACATGTATGTTGGGTACCAATGTGTACATACAGCCTCATGCTATGTCATGTGTCCCTTGGTATCCACATATCCATAGGTATTGTGGAGTCCCAAGGTGTATCACAAAAGACATTAGAGGCCTGAATGCATATCCACAAGGCAGTCTGCACCTATAAAGACTGTCCATTCTTGGCAGTCTTTGTTGTGTATGACCAGGTCTGACATATACCCCAGGCATATACCCTCACTCACACTACTCTTAAATAACTGTCATGGGTGTGTCTGCCACAGATGACCTTGGCCACAGAACACGACAGTGGACGGCCTTGTCACATACATACATATGTGACCTACAAACTTGAGAAGCAGTGGCACAACCTGTCAATGGAAACAAATGTATTCATGTAGTATGCAGGCTTCACACCTATGTACTGACTGAGGGGACATGTACACATATATATTTGCCACGCAGATACCTGATGTGTGCAATGCACTTACTGTTGTAATTATACTATGTCATACCATAGTAAAAGCAAAACCCACACCGCATTGACACACACACACAATCAGCAATTGCAGGATTCAAACCCCTACATAACTATGTTATGATACTAGAGAGTGATGCATTAACACGGCATGCTATCTGCTTTACTGGCTGGTTTCCCTTCTCCGGCTCTATTTGTAGGATGGTGTCATCATCAGTCTTTCCAAAGAGGAATGTACCTCTTTTAGTGAGTTTTCCCAGTCTCCAAAAAGGGGACACCTCTCAAAGGAAGCTGCATACATACACCCCCCCCCCACACACACACATTCACTGTTTGCAGGATTCAAACCCCTACCTATGTTATGTGTGCATGTGTGCATGTGTGTGCATGAGTGCATGTATGTGTGTGTGTGTGTGTGTGTGTGTGTGTGTGTGTGTGTGTGTGTGTGTGTGTGTGTGTGTGTGTGTGTGTGTGCTTGTAAGTTATGGAGTGTTGTACTAAATCCTGCAGAAACTGAAGGGACAGTATTACATTCTGTACAGTGGGGATATACTGTCACATGAGTGTACTGCTTATATGAAAATAAGGCAAAAGTGCCATAATCATACTGTGGGAAGAGGGAGCAGAAGCAACCCCCCTTGCAATTGTTGTAGTTTTATGTTTCCTCTGTGAGATCTGTATCAGTTTACTTGGTTTATGTCCAATTGTGGTACTGTCTTGATATGAAAGTTAAGCAATAATGATTTGTAGCTTTGCAGCAAATTATTTCAGAAAATGAAAGAAAGAGAGAGTGTGCGCCTGTTTGCATGTGTGTGTGCGCACGTGTGCATGCATGGATATGTGCTTTGGCGATGTTAGTGGTGTGATAGTGTGATCTAAGGCATATACTTGTGTGTGTATTTGTGTACATGCAAATGTGTGTGTGCATCCGTGTGGGGAGATCAAAACAGGTTCCATTTGTATTGCTATGGGCAACACTTCAAAGCCCATGGAGAGTGGGCACAGGAGTGATTTCAGAGGCTATATTTTCTAACCAGACAATACTTATAAATCCATCTGGCTTTGTAGAAAATTCTTAGAGATGGCAAGTCCTGTTTCTTTCATTAATAAAACTCAAATTTTGTATGTTTCTAAGCTTTATTGTGCACAGAAACTTTCAGTTTTTTGCATGACTGAACGTAAAGAAGGATAAAAGAAAGAGCATCTGTGGCTGAAAACACTGCCTGCCTGTTTGCACAACTCCATTCTTAGCATGGTTGAGCTCCCACCAAAATGGATACTTTCCTTTTGAATGTGGCTAGGTAAACATTGATTTGATTTCTTTAATAAGTCATCTGGAAAATGTTCTATTTTACACTCTGTTTCCCTCACCCACTTATTAATAAATCAAAGTACAGCCTGAAAGGAGGTAGTCAACAGTCTGAAAAAAAAAAAGCTAATGAGCAGTGGAGATTTACTGCTGTTCCTCTCTCAGGTTTAAAATTTACAGTAAAAAGGTGGGGGAATTGCTGTAGTGACAGAATCCATTCTGTTATTTCTTGGACCAGATCCAGATTTAGGTTCAGACAATTTGGGTTTGAAGTAACTTAGTATTTCAGTTCTGTCTCCTTGTTTATTCATATACTTAACTGTACAGCCAAGTTTACTTTGAGACTTTGGAGGTATAGATTCAAAAATTTTCATTTTTACTGTGCTGTGTCATTTTATGTGTTTGCTCTTTGTAAAGCTAAGAGTTTCATTCCCCATGCATTCAAATGTGGTGTGAAGGAATTATCTTTCATAGCTACATTGTGAAAAAACATGTGTGGAATACAGAAATTACAGTATTAAGAATAATCTTTATTGTAGGTTTAATACTTTTAAGACTAAACTGGCTGGGCAGTGCTTGGTATTTATAGTTTAGCCTTCCATATTAGCATAGCCCCATATTGCAGTTTAGGAGCTGTACAGGTTATGCATTATTACTTCATCTCAAGTCCTCAAACTGTATTGCTATTGGCATTTCATAAATGTGCATTATTAATAATACTGATATCATTTAACAAAATATTAATCAGCTTTTTGGTACATTACTATGCAAAAAATGTAGAATTTTCAGATTTCAAGGTTCCTTCCTTTAGTTACCTTCTTCTTCTCCTGCTAAATTGATGACTGACACATTTTCCTTGCATCTCTGCCTCTGTTTTCTCCCACTGTGTTGCTTTGTACAGGGATATGCCAAAGGTTAAAAGCTAACACATGCACTGACTTTCAGCAGTGCAGACGAGTACTGTGTTTACTTGCATTATTCTGGGGAATTATTTACAGCTGGAGTGCACTGAGAGAAGACATAGATTTCATGCAGTCCGCTGCTGTTTGTAACACTGAATACAATCTCATGTGATTCTTTAAAGCACTGTGATGTTTAGGAAGAGTGCTGAAAGAGATTACTTAATTCAGCTCATTTATCTATAACCTAACCCAATTTATTCCATTGAAGCATTCTAAACTAGTAGTGATCAATCATCCCTGTACATCCCCACTCAGTCTAACTTAATCCAGCCCATTATAATATAATCCATTTTTCCATAGTTTAGTCACACTTAACCCTAACTAAGAAAAAAAAATCCATTTAACCCCACTGGCATACTAATAGTATATATATCTGACAATTGTTTTCCAAAATATCTTTTTTCATATTTCTTCCCACTTCTTTGCCATAACTATAACATTTAAAACTGACCAACAACCCCCTCCCTCAGCTCAGCTTTTTGTACTACTCATTACTACCACTAGGGGGCACTCCCAAACAGCTTAAAGATAGCATGCAACATCATGAGGCATCCTTTGAAAATGCTGAGGTCAGGTTTGTCAGCATTTTTGGTGTCTAAAGCAGAGTATTTTTATAGTTACATGCCTTTTTGTATAATAGTCCATATCCCAAAGCAATACATTATTTTCAGTTTATTATCAAAATTAAAAGTCAGTTTTGCATAATTTATTTATAGTGCTCTGTGTTCCATTGAAGTCCTTCAGTGAAATCATTGTAATGTTCTACATTTAGCAAAGCATTAGAACTTATTGTTTCTACTAACAATATCAAGACATTTAAAAATGTCCACGTTTTTTTCCTCCCCAAGTACATAACTAGCCAAACCAGCAATGTCCTGAAAAGACTGAGACAAGTAGTCATAAAAATGTTTAAAAGCACAGTGTGAACCAGTAAAAAAAAAAAATAAAAATACTGTAAGGGCCAGCCTAGGGGAGTCATTACATGCATTTAATTGGTATGGTTATCCATAAATTTTCTGATTACTCTGATCTGGAATAATTTTGTTTTGTGAAAAGTAAGCAGATATTCAGCTGTAAGACGTGTGTGTGTGTGTGTGTGTGTGTGTGTGTGTGTGTGTGTGTGTGTGTGTGTGTGTGTGAGATAAAATCAGGACTTTTCAAGAAAGAGTTCCCTTCCACAGAAACAGCTTTTGTCATGCCATTTTATAATGTGGATTCTGCATTTTCATTCAGTGTTGTCATAACTGGTATTTGTACATAGAAACAAAAACACCTACCGTATTGAAGTGTTTTTTGGCATCATTGATCTGTGCTTTGCAACTCACTCTTCGGTATCTGTAGGTTCTTTTGACATACTGCTTCTTGCTCATTAAATTCCAGAATATTCTGCATTGCATCCCGGATACCTATAATGACTACCAATAATTCAAAATGTAACACAGTCACCTACTGAGCTGTTTAATCAAATTGGGATAGGTTTGAGTATCACAGCAGACACTTGGACAGTGACTAATGGTTTGATGTAATGTGCTGGAATTGTTTCAGTTTGCAGATGCTGAATTTTGAGAGAGACTTTAAAAACTATGTATTCATTTCTTTTGCAGTGGTCCATGTAGAGGTAAAAGATCATGTGCCAGTCGCTAACTGCCATATGATCTGTATAGTAACAAACAAATAGACTTTAAAATTTCCCTGTCCTAAACCTGTTTCTAGTGTCACTCCAGGGAGATCCAGTATCTATCATCATTTAAAGGAAGGGGCTGGAGACATCGCTATCACTAGGGGTAGTTTAAGGAAGGGGTGCAGTCATCACTACGACTAGGAGTAGGGTAAGGAAGGGGCTGGAGACATCACTATCACTAGGGTAGATTAAGGAAGGGGCCAGAGACATCACTATCACTAGGAGTAGTTTGAGGAAGGGGCTGGAGACATCACTATGACTAGGGGTAGTGTAAGGAAGGGGTTGGAGAAATCATTATCACTAGGGGTAGATAATGAAGGGGCTGGGGACATTACTATGACTAGGGGTAGTTTAAGGAAGGGGCTGGAGACATCATTATGACTAGGGGTAGATAAGGAAGGGGCTGGGGACATTACTATGACTAGGGTTAGTTTAAGGAAGGGACTGAAGACATCACTATGACTAGCGGTAGTGTAAGGAAGGGGCTGGAAGCATCACTATGACTAGGGGTAGTGTATGGAAGGGGTTGGAGACATCTGTATCATTAGGGGTAATTTAAGGAAGGGGGCTGGAGACATCACTATGAACAGGGATACTTTAAATAAGGGGCTTGAGACATCACTATTACTAGGGGTAGTTTAAGGAAGGGGTTGGAGACATCACTAAGATTATGGGTAGTTTAAGTAAGGGGCTGGAGGCATCACTACACTAGGGGTAGTTTAAAGAAGGGATTGGAGACATCAGTATCTCTAGGGGTAGTTTAAGGGAGGGGCTAGAGACATCACTATCACTAGGGGTAGGTTAAGTGAGTGACTGGAGACATCACTATCACTAGGGGTAGTTTAAAGAAGGGGCTGGAGACATCACTATCACTCTGGGGTAGTTTAAGGAAGGAGCTGGAGACATCACTACTACTAGGGGTAGGTTTAAGGAAGGACCTGGAGACATCACTATGACTAGGGGTAGTTTAAGGAAGGGGTTACAGACATCACTATGACTAGGGGTAGTTTAAGGAAGGGGTTGTAGACATCACTCCCACTAGGGGCAGTTTAAGGAAGAGGATGGAGACATCACTATGACTAGGGATAGTGTAAGGAAGGGCCTGGAGACATCTGTATCACTAGGGATAGTGTGAGGAAGGGGTTGGAGACATCACTATGACTAGGGATAGTGTAAGGAAGGGGCTGGAGACATCACCATGAATAAGGGTAGTTTAAGGAAGGGGCTGGAGACATCACTATGACTAGGGGTAGTTTAAGGAAGGAGCTGGAGACATCCCTATGACTAGGGGTAGTTTAAGAAAGGAGCTGGAGACATCACTATGACTAGGGGTATTGTAAGAAAGGGGCTGGAGACATCCAAATTTATCCGCCATCACACATAGTCACACTCTTGTATCCACTCATTAACTGGTAGAGCACACCCCATGGTAAAAATCTAGCTGATTTTAATGCCAAAATTATCTGCAACAAATTGCTGCAAAGCTGGAGCTGTACTGGGACTCACAGTATATAGATTAGATTAAAAGGAGCAAAGAATAATGCAGTCTGACTCTTGTTTTACAAGGATACTGGCCAGTATTCACAGATGTCATTTTGTCACCCATATTGATCATACTGGGATTCTGTTCTCTTTGCAAATGTATATAAATACATAAGAAATAAACTTTCCTTGTTACGATACACAACATTCCCCAAATTATGCAGTTCATGACTCAGTGTAGTACCGTGCATATAGCATTAATGGTGATCACGGGAGATTTAAATACTGATAGGTAAGTCTTCTCAGATTCATTTCTCAACTCACCACACATTTGTTTAACTTAACAGAACTAAATACCCTGCATTCTCTGTCCGAGAAGCATATTTGACTTGCTTGCTGTATTTTCACTTGGACATAGTGCACTATCTGGCTTTATGACGTAGAGCATTTGTGATCCCCCACCTAAATGTTCTGTCTGGCATCAAGAAAACATCCAAAGCATATATCACTATTCCTCCTGCTAAAGTCTGAGGTTTAGCACCATTGCATTCGATTTTATACCATCCAGATTGGACTAGCCTGCTTATCCTCTTCCTTGATTCTGTTAATGTTTCTTATTTTTCATTCGTTATGCCATATATTATGACACAGAATGTGTAGGTTTAGGATTTGTTACTCAGCAGTTATATATTACAGATGTGATATAGTATTTTGTTTTTGCTTTCAAAACACTTATTACATTTTCTTGTCATTTGAAAAATTATTCCAAGCTATCTGGGTCATCAAACATTTTAAAGAAAAATAAAATAAATGATTGAATGAATAAATAAGTAAGCTGCAACTCAATAAATAAATAAACAAACATTAGCTTCCTGTCACTGATCGGTTTCTTAGCATTTATGAAAGCCTGTTGAGCCAGCTGTCCTCACCCACCACCCTTGCTTTTTTTCAGCATCAGGCACCTCCTTATTCTTAAGGAGTACTCTCTGCAGCGCAAAACATTAATGCATAGACATCCCCCAGTGAAACCCTATAGCATCTGTACCTCAAAAATAAAACTGCTACCTCTTTTATCCTCCTCAGAGAAGCCAGCAGTTACACTGAAACCATGGTATACAAATGAGAGATAAATTACTTTTACAGCCCCTGGTGCTATAACAAGAACAACCCAAAAACAGTTCTGTTGAGGAGTAGCACATTTTATACTGTGGCAAATCAAAGCAACCCAGCCCTTTCCTCTTCTGAATCGTACACAAATAGCTCCGTAATACATAAGTACACCCACACTGCTTCAACCACAGCTAATAACTTCTGCACCATAACTTTTACTCCCCCCCACTTTATATAAAATGCAAGTTATTCTCATGGAAAACAAAAAGCTTTGATGATGCTAAAGCCCCTCCCAATAGTTGTTGATTTCTTTCCCTCCCAATTTAAAGAGGACTCTCCATCTATCTCCTTCTCTATTCCTGCTCTGATTCACATGTTCTCAAAATCCAGAAGTCAGTAATAATAATAATACCTTTTTATGAGTGTGATCCTTCACCTGAACACAGTGGTATTGCCCAGTTGTGTATCTTTGTCATCTTTTGAAATATATGGAAAAAATGCATATACGCTTAGATTCATCATTGAAGGTCCACTCAGACCTTATTGTCCACCTCCCATTATTCTGTTGTGCTCATGGACATGACACAGTTCTCCTTGACATAACAGAATAAGTACATGGTGAATATAAACATGGGAAGGTTCATCATCGAAGCTGCACTCAGACCTCACTATCCACCTCCCATTATTCTGTTGTGGTCATGGAGATGAAACTGTTTTCCTTGACATAACAGAATACATACATGGTGAATATAACCATGGGAAGGTTCATCATCGAAGCTGCACTCAGACCTTACTATCCACCTCCCATTACTCTGTTGTGGTCATGGACATGACACAGTTCTCCTTGACATAACAGAATACATATGTGATGAATATAACCATGGGAAGGTTCATCATCGAAGCTGCACTCAGACATTACTGTTCACCTCCCATTATTCAGTTGTGGTCATGGGCATGACACAGTTCTCCTTGACATAACAGAATGCATACGTGGTGAATATAACAATGGGAAGGTTCATCATCGAAGCTGCACTTAGACCATACTATACACCTCCCATTACTCTGTTGTGGTCATGGAGATGAAACAGTACTCATTGACATAACAGAATACATACAAGGTGAATATAACCATGGGGAAGTTCATCATCGAAGCTGCACTCAGACTTACTATCCAACTCCCATTATTCTGTTGTGGTCATGGACATGACACAGTTCTCCTTGACATAAAAGAATACATACGTGGTGAATATAAACATGGGAAGGTTCATCATCAAAGCTCCACTCAGACTTTACTATCCACCTCCCATTATTCTGTTAACTAAAATTAAACAGCACATAGCACTTCCTGCATCCAATAGGAATGTAGGATACTACTTAGAAATACAGCTTTAGAAAACAGAGAGTGACAAAAATGTTGGAAAAAAATAAGTGCATTATCAAAAAGACAATCTATAGACCACATTGCAAAATTCTTCCACACAAGGTCATTTATTTTTAGTTCTGAAAAAGTGAGGTCTGTGTTTCCTCTTTTTTTTAATTATTAGTGCCACTGGTATGTTGGTAATGCATTGTGGTTTTCTGTGTACAGGACATCTTCAAAAATCATGTGCTATTGGGGGGAGGGGTGTTCAGAAAACTGAGTGAAGAGGTAATTTAAAGCTGTAAATAGGGAGCACATCCAAAAATAGGTATATCATGTGCAGGGGTAAATCAGGTCTGAAAACAGGAACATTTCCTCAAAATAAGAACAATTCAGAGGTCTAATTTTCACAATTGTAAAGCCTTAAATAAGCTTGCCTGGTTAGAATTTTCTAGTTACCTGACATTCATTCAGCTAGTGATGGCTCCCAAGCTATCATTATTTAAGGAAGTAACCTGGTATAACCCCCATCTAATCCATGCCACTTCTCTGGATCTTCCAGATCAAATCACCTATGAAGAGACAGAGAGACACAATCTCTGATGCCTACATAGCAAAACAATAGAGTATATTTCTTCATAAAATACAACTTGCCTCCAATCAACACTCCAGAATGGCCATCAAGTCTCACTTAACTGGTTAACAGGTATCACAAATGAAGGATTAGTTGACGTTGACATAGATAAATAATTACAAATATTTTTTTCCTTTCTGTATTATATTTCTTGTCTGTTGAATGCCCCTGTCTCCTCTTCAGTTCTTACTTATGTCTCATTTCTTCTAAATTATTACCTTGGACCCCTTCACTTCCTGACTCCTCCCACTCATTCCACTATTCATGTTGGTTGACTTAGCTTTTCTGCCGTGCTTCATAGGAATCCCATGTAGTGTGCTCACATTCCCTTCAGCAAAAGTTTCATCCTGTGTCTTGGCCAATCTCCAATCAACCCAAGGCTGTCTCATTGTCCTGCACTGTGAGACCCTGCATCGGTGGAACACTAAAGTGCTTTCAGCTACACTAGTTCCCCTCAGCAAAAGTTTCATCCTGTGTCTTGGCCAACCTCCAATCAACCCAAGGCTGTCTCGTTGCCCTGTACTGTGAGACCCTGCGTCAGTGGAACACTAAAGTGCTTTCAACTACACTATTTCCCCTCAGCAAAAGTTTCATCCTGTGTCTTGGCCAACCTCCAGTCAACCCAAGGGTGTCTCGAAGTCCTGCCCTGTGAGACCCTGCATCAGTGGAACACTAAAGTGCTTTCAGCTACACTAATTCCTCTCAGCAAAAGTTTCAAATTGTGTCTTGGCCAACCTCCAATCAACCCAAGGCTGTCTCGTTGCCCTGCACTGTGAGACCCTGCGTCGGTGAAACACTAAAGTACTTTCAGCTACACTAGTGTATGTTAGAGTTATATTTAATCTGTCCCCTAAACTGAAGACTCTTTCTCCTTTCGCTGTAAATGTGCACACTACTGCCCCCCCCCCCCATTTTTCTCTTCCTATTGTACTCCTAGGTCAATTACTTGAAATTACTTTCTCTTGGAAAAAATTTACCTATGCACCTGCAGCCCATACTTCAATTGTTTTCCCTGTAGAAGTGGTGGTCCTTTTCACCACACTGTACTAGATAAGTAGCATAAGATTTATAGTTATTAGGAAAATATTGCACTACACTGACTTGGAATTAACTTAGTTTGGTTTTCCTGTTTTCTTTTTAGCAGCTGGCCTAGTCCAGTTTTTCTGACTGACAACCTTGTATTACTTTGTGTCTATCCCCTCCCCCACCTTGAACCTACACAACTCCCTCCCACTCCTGCTTAATTACAGAGGTATCTTCCTTTTACTATTCTGTCCTGATCAGCCATATAGATAGGTTCTGCAGTCCCAAGGACTGGTGTAAACCCACTCCATTCACTTCACTACGCTCGGCTTACTCTGCTCCCCTACCCTGCTCCCATTTCCCACCTGCCCCCACTACCTCTACATTTATTCTAACCCTAGATCACCTGACCACACCCTCCTCCAATCAATGACCTCTCATACACACCCCCTATCAAATTTCTACCTTAAAAAGGTACATAGTATCTACTTGCCATGCATTTACACTCACACCCATACTTGAACCCCAAAACCACTAAGACCCATCCACTACTCCCTCATAAAATACCATTAATCCTAGGATTTCTCTTCCTAACCCTCACATACCTAACAAACATCACATCATTATATACAAACACATCACTAGAAAACACATCATTCCACATAACACTTTCTCAAACAAATATACACTCACACATTTTCTTTCCTATCTCTTCTACATTATTTAAAGACAGCTTAATCCTACCCATTCATAAGTCTCACACAGCACCATCTTACACTAGAAAAACATAATTTAGATCCAGCATAGACATAGTGCACACAATTAAACACATACTGTTTATCACTAAAAATCTACTTATATGTAGAGACATACACCCAAACCTTGGACCACAAAACTCTCTACTTTCTGCTAGGCAAATCTCTGACCTATTGATTCTGAATGTCAACATCAGAAGTATCTCTAACAAACTTCCTGATCTACATACATTTATAGCTCACTACTCCCCTGACATACTAAAAATTACCGGGACATGGCTAAAACCTAGTACCCAAAATGAAGAAATTCTCTCACCAGGATATAATATTCTAAGACTGGATAGAGTGGCCAAAGAGGGAGGTGGAGTTGCTATCCTCTACAAAAATACAATCAACATCAAACCTCTACAAACCCCCATACCTAAATTTCAAAATGTCGAAACCTTAGGTTCAACCCTAAGCATAAATGACACGAAATCTATCATCATTCTCTGCTGTTATATTCCCCCAGGTAATAACTCTCCCATCACTTGAAGAAATGTTACAATGGGCCACAGATAATCTTCCCCAAGAAACCATCTTACTAGGTGACCTGAACACTGATTTGTCAGCCTGTATCTCTAACAACCCCACTAACCATATTAATCTTTACAGTTTTACCCAACTTATCCAAGAACCCACTAGAATCAACAACAAAAAAAACACAAACAGCCTATTCTAGATTGGACACTAGTTAACTGCCCCCCAAAAAACTATCAGACAAGATGCCTTCCTGATGGTCTTAGTGACCATCTCCCCACCTTCCTCCTGGGGAAACGTACCAACATTGCCAAACCCATTGTTTTTAGACAAGTTAGAGATGATCGTAAACTAAATATACAAGAACTAAACAGTATTCTAAAACATAGTAACTGGAAACCACTACAAACCCTAAATCTAGACCAAGTTGTGGACTACTTCAACAATATTCTCATCAATATCCTTGACAGACTCACACAAATTAGGAAAATAAAAGCCAAGTCAAACTATGCACCATGGCTAAGTAGGGAAACTAGAGCCCTTCTAAAGTCAAGGGATAAGGCTTGGAAAATTTTGAAGAAATACAATACTAGCCTAGCCAAACAAAGTTACCTACAACTTAGAAATCAGGCCAAGAGACAAACTAAACTCGACAGACAAAAGTATTTCCTCAATATCCAAAACAAACATTCAAAAGATCCCCAAAAGTTTTGGCATCCCATTAACTCTCTCCTAAAACCAGGCAAAACTACCAGTCCCACTCCTAACTCCATGAATGACAACAAGGGCATTGCCTCCCAATTCAATCACCACTTCACAGAATCCATCTTAACACTATCCTCCCAGCTATCCAAAAACAGCCCTACATATAACCCAACCAAATGCCCTGACAACATCCCATCCTTTACGCTATCACCATTCCCACCTCAACAATTAAAAAACACCTTCTAAAACTGAAACCTACCACCCTTACTGCTGACAATCTACCAGCCAACTTCCTAAAGATAGCTGCTGAATCCTTATCATACCCTTTTTCTATTCTTATCAATCGCATCATACAAGAAGCATATGTCCTACAGCTATGGAAGGTATCATACATTATTCCACTACATAAAGGCGGAAACTCTTATGAATACTCAAATTATTGCCCATTGCCATTCTACCCCCTTATCTAAAATACTAGAGAAATGTATACATTCTCAGGTAACACAATTCCTAAACTCACACCATCTCCTTTCCCCCACACAGCATGCCTTCCAGTAACACCATAGCACAACCACCGCTCTGCTCTCTTTCACCAATCTGATCAACCAACATAGAAGTAATAATAATTTTGTATCTGCAATATTTCTAGACCTCTCCAAAGCATTTGACATGGTTTCACATTCCTTACTACTAGACACCCTGACATCCCTATCCTTTGCCCCTTCTGCTATAGCCTGGTTTAAAACCTATCTGTCAAATAGGCAAAAATATGTCCAATGGCAAAGTGTACTATCCCCCTTACTCCCAACTACCATAGGTGTATCACAAGGGTCCATATTAGGCCCACTTCTTTTCTCCATATTTACCAATAATCTCCATACCACCACACAGCATGCTTCACTTATACAATACACTGACCATTCAACTCTTATCTGTTCAGCTCTATGACTTCCCACCCTACAACAACTCACCCAGGAATCCTTTAGCTCTGTGGAAAGTTGGATCACTCAGATACAACTTATCCTAAACTCTAATAAAACCAAATTACTACTTTTCTCTCCCAACAAAACCATTTCAACCCTCTATCCTTCACTATTTCCTCCAAAAATGGCACTATTATCGCTCCCTCTGACCATACCAAACTCCTAGGCATTGAAATTGATAAAAATCTAGACTTCAACGTCCACATTTCACAAACTATCAAAAAGGTCCATAAAAAAATGGGAACACTATATAGGCACAGGAAATCACTCTTGAAACAAGCACAGATTACTCTAGCCCAAACTCACCTCTTGTCTACCCTAATGTATACTGCTCCAATTCTTAACCAGCTTAGAAAACTTGACCTTGCCAGACTTGAATCATGGTATAATAAAATCGCCAAGTTTGCAAACAACTCCACCTTTAGAACCCACCATTGCCGGGCTCTAAGGGAACTGCAATGGCTGGAACTTCCCCAGCAACTAACCTATCACCAGTTAGTCATTGCCTACAATGTGGTAATACATCCAGAAAGAAAACCTGCACTAGGCCAACGTCTCACCCACTATAATACAAATTGTCCTCTCCAATCTTCTGACAAACCCCTCCTCTGTATCTCTGGTGTTAACAATACTGCAGGAAAAGCACTCTTTTCCCACTCCATAGCTAGAACTTGGAATAATGCCCCTCCTGCTCTGATTTCTGCCCCTACCACTTGTAATCTCCCTCCTGCTCTGATTTCTGCCCCTACCTCTTCTCACTTTAAAAACTCACTTAGAACACACTTAACTCACAGCCCTTAAGGCTAAACAACACACCTGGTACACTTGTAATAGGTGATTCTATCGTCAGGCACACTGACGCCCCGCTCACCAGGCTGAACAAGGAGAAGGTCACGGTGAGGTGAATGTCAGGCGCTAGGATCCACCACATAACACAAGCACTCAGGTCACTCCAAGGCAAGTACAAATATGACTCGGTCATTGTCCATGCTGGTGTGAATGACCTGAGACGTACCTCCCTGGACTACATGAAAAGAGACATAGAGGAGCTCTCTGAGCATGTAGCCCAGGCCAGTATGACCCTGACCTTGAGAAGCATCTTACCCTCACCAAGAATGATGCCACAATATGAAGACAAGATGATCAATTTTAACAATTGGCTTAAGTATTGGTGTCATTCAAAGGGGATCCAATGCCTGTCAGCTTGGGATGACATGCTCGACAAGCCACAATGCTTCGTTAGGGACGGCTTGCACCTGTCACCCCTGGGCTTTCAGATATTGGCAAAGCTCTTGCTTCCCACATAGTGCCTTTTTTAGGCAAGGCTCAAAAGACAAACCCACCTCCATAGGTATCACAAGGGATAAGAAACTAAGAGTAATGCTACTCAAAGCCAGAAGTCTAAACCTCAAGATGCACCCACTCAAAACTCTCCTTAGCATGGAGAACATCGATATCTGTGCAGTAACAGAAACCTGGTTCAAGGCTCCCGAGAGCACCCCAGCACTACCATGTTATACCTCATACCATGCTTTTTGGCCCCAAAACTTGGACCGAACCACAAAAGGAGGGGGAATATCAATATTCGTCAAAGATACCCACACCTCCAGGTTGGTGGCACAGCATGAAGCATCAGAGACTATCCATGTGCAATTAACAGAGGGGAAAACTGCCTTCCAGTTCATAGCCTGCTACAGACCACCCTCCCAAACCCATGAACCCCACTCAGCCTTCCTGAGAACACTGGAAAATATGAAGGTCTCTCCAAACACCATTATATTGGGCGACTTCAACTACCCAAACATAAACTGGGAGCATTACTCTAGCTCCAACACCCTAGCCCAAAGGTTCCTAGAATTTATAAATTCAAATGCTATGGAACAACTTGTTACCACTCCCACAAGAGGGGAAAACATACTGGACCTGATCATCACCAACATGGGGACTCTATGCTCCAGACCAGAAGTGTATCCCTCACTGGTAAGATCAGACCATAAACTAATCTCACTGGATATTCACATCCCGACCCCATCCCCTGCCAAGAAAACCACAGTGAAAAACTTCTCTAAAGCAAATTTCACACTCCTCAAAACCAAGGTGGAATCCTTCAAAGCCCCCGAGCCTGTGGAAAATACAGCCCAGACCGCAGAATCCTTTATAAACGCATTCTATGAACACCTTCAGGAATGCATGGATCATGCAATCACAAATAAAACCAAGACCCAATCCTCCAAAGGCAGACGTCCTGTCTGGTGGACCCCAGCCATAAACAAACTATACAATAGAAGAGGAAGCTACTACATGATAGAGCAAAATCCCAAAAAGGGAAGGCATCTCTGATCAGTATTAGCAAAAAACTACGGGCACTCATAAAATCGTCTAAGGTCAGCTTCGAGAGAAAAATTGCACAGGACACTAAGGATAATCACAAGGCTTTCTTTAGTTATGTTAGGAACCTGGGTGGGAATTCCCAGATATGCTCAGAATTAGTCCAAAATGACAAAAAATACATCGAACCTACAAACATTGCCAACATCCTAGCTGACAGGTTCAGCGCAAACTCCCCCCCCCCACCAAAAGGACAAATATCTACCCCAGCAGAGTGCTGCCCCCCTGACATCTCAGAAGCTCAGGTAAGAGCTGCCCTCTCCAATGCAAAAAACACAGCATCAATGGGACCAGACAGTGTCCCGGGCTGTGTCCTACATGAACTCCAAGAAGAGCTAAACCCAAACATAAAACTATTGTTCAGTCTCAGCCTTACTACAGAATATGTACCCAAAGAGTGGCGTACAGCAACAGTGGTCCCTCTCCACAAAGGTGGTGCCTCAGCGGATCCTGGAAACTATTGCCCCATAAGCCTGATTAGCTTGGTCTGCAAAGCTATGGAAAGGATCATCATGAACCTCATAAATAAAGATATTGGGGACCTACAGACACTGGATCCTACCCAGTTCGGCTTTGTTAAGGGCAGATCCTGCCATTTAAACCTGGTCAATTTCTTTGAAACAGTCACCAAGGCCATTGACAAGGGGAAAGTGGTTCACACAGCCTACCTGGACCTCACAAAAGCCTTCAATACAATACCCCACTTGGGCATTATAGATAAGCTCACCAGCTTAAATATAAACCTCTATGTCACTAGATGGGTTGCAAACTGGCTCAAGGACAGAACACACATGGTTAGAATTGCTGGAGCCATGTCAGACTCCAAACCAGTTACAAGTGGCATCCCACAAGGCTCAGTCCTGGGACCTCTCTTGTTCGGTATATATTTCTCAGAGGTACAGGCCAACACGGAAGGACTGTGGCTGACCAAGTTCGCAGATGACTGCAAACTGGGTGCCATAATCGACTCTCCAGCCGACACAAGCATCCTCCAAAAGGGCCTCATAGAAACAGACAACTGGTGCCAGAGCCATGGCCTCAAGCTAAACGCCAAAAGTGTATAGTCATCCCCTTTGGCAAAACAAAGTGCCCACAAATTACCACATAGGTGGTAATCCATTAAGTACAGAAGAAGTAATTAGGGACCTGGGGACCCAAGTTGATAGCAATCTCTCATTTGACAACCACGTGGCCAAAGTGGTTAGAAAAACATTTTATATAGCCCACCTAATCATGAAGGGATTCACATCTAGATCAGGGAGGTCATCGTGCCTCTTTACTCATCCCTCATCAGGCCCATAATTGAGTACAATGCCCCTTTTGGGATGTACCTTACCAGACACCTGCAGCAACTGGAAAGACTCCAAAAGTACCTCACCAAGAGGATCAAAGGGCTCAAACAGATGCCATATGCTGCCCGGTTAAAGAAACTCCAGCTCTACTCAGTGGCATACCGCCTGCTCAGAGGCTATCTGTGCCTGACGTATAAAGCCATGTCCAACCCGGAATTAATGGACATGCTGCACCTCAGAAAATCCAAATCCCATCGAGCTACATGCTCGAGACTTGAACCTCAGCACTGAAATAAATAGGACATGCTGGAGGGACAGATTCATAACTCAGAGGCTCCCTTCACTCTGGAATAAAATCCCAGTCCAGGTTAGGCAGAGTCCCTCACTGACTCTCTTCAAGAGGAATCTTGATGAGTGGATGGGAGATCGTAGGTTTACCCCAGGTATCACTTCTGTGTCACTGTTAGACAGAGGCACAGTATACTAGCCTTGAGAAAGGGCATAGCAAAATTAATTTAAAATGGGTGGCGAAAGCCAAACACACTCTGGCTAGGCGTATAAATGCCCTAGGGCAGATAGCCTAGTATGAACCTATGAACCTATTAAAGAATAAGTGGCTATGCCCATATATTACATAAGACCTCAAATTATTCCACTTATATACCTCACTTCCTAATATACCGGGTCTACTTTAGGACCTCGAAAGTTTAATAGCTTGAATGCATATGGATCGAACCATATGCATCGAACTATTAAACAATCGAAGTCCAAAACAAAAAAAATACACAAAAAAAATTTAAACTAGTGTAGGCAGGGTGGCAATATAGATAGATAAACCCAATATACCTACTGTAATATATATTACAGTCTAGGTCTTCTCCTAATGCTGACTGAATTTGTATATTTATTCTATTATTAACCACGTAAGACTATCTTTTTCTATATATATATATGTCTTGTTATATCTTCTGCTGTATACTGTATTTTAACATATTGTTTGAAAATTCTCTGTATACTGTATTTTAACATATTGTGAAAATTTTACTTACTGTGGAGCTTTTCTCCCTAGGCCTCCACTGAAAATGGACCTGTGCCCAGTTGGACCATCCCGGTTAACAAATGTAAAATAAAATAAAATAAAATAAGTATCAAACAAATCCTTATTCACAAGGGGTACTCAATCAACCCTCCTGTCATATGTTTGTGTCATACTCTGTACCTGTTTCTCTGACATTCATTCCTTTCCTGTTTCACTTTTTTACAAAAAGTCTCTTGGATAATATATATATATATATATATATATATATATATATATATATATATATATATATATATGTATGTTGCTCTAATATGTTTCTTATATCCCTTCTCCATTGTTAAAACACATGCTTTGTATGCTTTCTGCATGTCATTACCAAACAAAACGCAGTTTGCTAATTAAATTGCAAAGTTTACCATTAATGCATTTATTGTGCTTTTTATGTGCCACTATTATGAACTTGTGTCTGTGTTCTGTAACATTATAGGTATTACAGTACTGCTCTTTTTATTAGAAGGTATGTCACTAAAGATGCACCAGTCATCACAAGTACACACGGATGTCAGTCTGTAAATATTTTCTATAAATTTGTTGCTTATCTGCTGCTGACATGTATAACTTTTACGTATAATATTGCCCACACATTCCTAAGTGTATATTGATTTCTCTGACTGTAAAATTAGATTTTTACTGGGTATCCTTTGTTAGTAAATCTTGCAAATCTAGAGCTTTTCTGCTCAGGACCTTCACTCCTGACCTGAAAACAACAGAAAAAAAGGCAGTTGTGCTATATCATGGCATGGATTTCAGCAGCAATATGAAATGAGATTTCTACACTCTTCTGATTTACCCATCGTGGTCTGCTCACGCTTTAGCGTGGAAAGGTGTGCACTTCCTTCATTGTAAGCTAGAGAAAGTCTTGTCAGTTGTATTTTATAAGTGCTAACTGGAGCAATAAATAAGAAGTTCTCAATGGTGGTTTACAGGTCTATTTGGCACAATAAACACAGTTACAACACAGGCTTTCATAACATAAATAGCTCCATATTTAGTGTTGTCATTTTTTTTCCATACATTAACACACAGATATGTTACATATTGTTTCAGGGTAACACAGATATACAGTGAAGCAAACCCTGTTAAAACTGAATTTCATATTACCCTGTACAGAAGAAAGGTTGGCTGTTAGTATAGATATGAAATAATGCCACAACAGTGGACAGCTGTAAAAAATGACACACCGTGATCTGAGAACAAGAATTCCTTAATGTCATTGTAGTTTTGTTAAACTTGGATCAGTAGACAAGGTATTTTACAAGAAATATACCAACAAGATTTGAATATGACATTTCTACTGAAGCATGTAGTTATTAATAAATAATATCTGTGCATATCTTTCTTATGTGTACTTTTAAGCAGCTGTTTTGTAAAATACTACATGAATTGTTCTTTAGGCCAGAAGTCAGTGTAGTTCAACTTGATATTTTTTGGATGGGGAGGGGGTGAGAGATAAGGGGCATTGCTCCCTTTCTTCCTACATTATCAACATCAGGCTCCATATGTGTCCTTCTCAGACTTTGCAATATAGTAAGAAGGTACATTGCATCTTACAATTGGTATAACAATCACCTATCATATAATGAACGGATGTAGTATGCTGAATTTCTGATAAGTCTTCTAATCATCTACACTGTGCTCTGATCCCCTGCATGGTAACTATTTGAAATGTCAAGACCCTCTTTAGTGAGTCCTGTAATATGGAAACTGAATGGCTGAAAAAAATGGATTTACATGTACCAGATCCAAGATGGCAATTTCTCAGAATATTCCATTTTCTCCAAGGTATGGGAATCTCTGAGTCGGTATGTATAAGTTTGAGGGATGTGGAGGTGCAGGAGGGGCTTTTGCCCTTGTACAAACAATTTTAATGAAGAAGAACAACGTTCAATATCCACACTCTTCTGGCATTATCATTCTTTTTTTTTTTAGTGTGTTGGTACTTGGGGGTTACAACTGCTGACATTCCAATAGGGAGCCCACCTGCACAGTAGGACAGTCATTTATAATGTGATGAACATTCACATAATGCTGTGCTCACTCACACTGTGCACCCCTCATCCACACATTACTGTGGTCATCCACTCAGTGTACTGATCAACTTGCTGAGACAGTGTGAGGATCCTCCTCATATTGCATTGATCATTTGTATTCTGTGATGCTTATCCATACATTGCAGTGATTATTACTGTGTAAGGACCATCCATAAACTCTGCAGAACAGCCAAGCAATGACATGATCATACTTCATTGCTGTGAACATTGATGCAGTGTGTTGATCATCCTTGTACAGTAGTGATTACCCACAACATGCACTGGTCATCAGTACAGTGGAAGGATGATTCCTGCAGTGCACTCATCATCCAGACATATAATGATCACACATGCAGTGCAGTGTGATCCTCCAGGTAGTGCAGTGATAATGGATGGTCACCTATATACAGCAACACTGCACTGCACTTATTAACCTAGATAATGCACTGAGCATCCAAGCCATGCAGTAAAGATCCATGCAGTATATAACCAATCATGTTGTCTAACAAATAGCCCTCAGTGGTCTGAACGGCAACACAGTCTATTGACCTTCTGCATAGTATATTGTTTATCTGTGCAATGCATGATCATTTATATAGTTTGAGGATAATCCATGCAGTGCACTCATCATCCGCACATGTACTGATCAGCCATGCAGTGCACTGATCATCTGTATAGTCCACTGATAATCCAGTTAATGTACAGATCAACCATGCAGTGGGAGGAGCATCCACACCGTATAATGATCATCCACATAATATAATATGCATCCATCACATGCATCAATCACCCCTGTGATACAGTGATTATCCACACAGCTCAGTGATCATCTACACAGTGCAAAGATGAACCACACACACATACACTCTGTTCATCCACACAGTGCTGTGATTAACAAACAGTGCCCTGATCATCCACGCACTGCTCCAGTTAACCACACAATACATTTTCAACCACACAGTGCACTGATAATCCATGCAGTCCAATGATCAGTCATGCACTATACTGTCCATCCACACAATGTACAGTACCCTGATCACCTAAATACTGCACAGATCATCCATGAACTGTACTGATCATATACACACTGCACTGATTAATCATGCACCACAGTGATCATTCACACACTGTACAAGTCATACACATAGTACACTGATTATCTACTTAGTTCACTGCTCAGCCACATACTACACTGATCATGTACAGACTGTACTGATCATCCACCCAATATATTGGTTATCCACACACTGTACTGATTATAAGCAGTGAGCTGATCATCCACATACACTCTGAAGTGATCATTCACAGAGCATGTGATCATGCACACAATGTACTGAACATCACTACAGTATATCAGTCATACATGTAATGTACTGATCATCCACACAGTGTGTATGACATCCATGCAGTGTGATGATATCTCACACAATGCACTGAGCACCTACACAGTGTGATGGTCATTCAAATAATGTTCTGATCATCCTCACTGTGCACTGATACATCACATAACAGATGATCACCCATATAGATAAACATTGCATTGCACTAATTAACCAAATGGTTCACAGATCACCAGCACACTGCACTGATTACACACAAACTGCACCAATCATCAACAGAGCACACTAATCATCTGAATACTACACTGATCAACCACACATTGAAAACACTGCATTGATCAATCAGATAAAGCAGGGATCATCCACACAGTGCAATGGTCAACCACATAATGCACTGATCAACCACAAACTGCACTAATCATCAACACGGTCCAATAATCATCAGCATATCATACTGATCAACCAAAGAGTGAAATGATTAACCAGACACTACACTATTCATCCACACAGTGCACTGATTAACCACACAGTGTACTGATCATTCACAAAATGTGATAATCATTCATGTTATGTACTGATCATTCACACACTGGAACCACATAATGCAGTCACTATCCACACAGTGCAGTGGTTAACTACACACTGCAATGATACTTTTCACACAAAAACTGCACTGTTCAACAACATAGTGTACTGATAATCTATACACCACAGTGATCAACCACACTGTGCAATGATCAGTAACAAACTGCAGTGTACATACAGTGCACTGATTAACTACATAGTGGTCTTATCTTCCACACAGTGCACTAATTAACCACATAGTGCACTGACCATCCATGCAGTACACTGAGATTGATACACTGCAGTGATTAATCACACACTGCATTGACCATCCACACCACTGCACTGCACTGATCATACATAAAATGTCTGATGATCACATATGTATTTTACTGATCATTCTCAGATTACACTATTCAGCAGTCTAGCACTGTGATCAAATGCAGGGTAATGGAACAAACGTGTAATGTAGAGATCACCCACATGTTGCACCAGCAGCAATGATGCAGCTGAATGTGCTAACATGTATTATAGCAAAGACTGACCATATTGTTGAGAGTTGTTCAGGAGGAATGCTAAGACTATTTGTGAGGCTGGTGGGACAGGAGCTTTGTAGAATGGGTGTTGTTTATAGGACACAACTGATTATATAGTGTGCACTCGTCTGTCCCTGATCAAGGACATATTGATATGCCAGTCAGTCATATGTCATGAGTAGGTCAGTAAGCAATGATTGCGGATGAAGTAAATAATCACTTCAGACCAGAGTGGTGTGTATGTTTGTGTGTGTGTGTGTGTGTGTGTGTGTGTGTGTGTGTGTGTGTGTGTGAGTAAATGATTAGTGGAGAACAGAGTAATGTGTGACTAAGTGTTTATATGTGTCTTCTTCAGGGAGGTGAAGCGATGCTTTGTATATTCAGTATACCAAAAGTCCACAAGAACATTGAAAAACCTTTTTTGAGACCCATAGTGGTGAGTAGGGGAAGGAAAACCCACCCCCATGGCTATACTGGTAGGCAAATGGACCAAAGAAGTGGTTCAAAAGACACCTCACCCGTTGAAAGATTTGTGGGAATTGTTTAGGTAAGGTTAATCAGGATTTAAAGAAAGAGGGACTTATTATCCTTACCATTGATGTGGTTGATCTTTTTACCAGTATCCCAAAGGTTGAGGGAGTGGAATAGCTTCATTTATTTATTATTTATTTATTTACATTTGTTGACTGGAAGTGTCCGACTGGTCGTAGGTCCATTTTCAGTGGAGGCCCGATTAGAAAAGCTCCACAGTTAAAATAAACAGACAGTAGTTACATTGGATTACATAGCGATTAACAATTTAACATAGCAATTACTTACAACATATTTACAGATGAAGAACATAGTACATCAGTAGACAACTAGAATCTCTATCTGTGAAGTACATAACAGACATTAACAAATGTTACAATAAGAAGTTCTTGCTGTATAATAAGTACTAGGCTTATGAGCACCTGAGCTTGCTATAATCAAGGTAGTTAGTGGAGTGGAAAGAAAGGTAGTGGTTGGATGGGGTGGGTGATATTAGAGTGGGAGTTGCAAGGGCATAGCCAGCATGTTTTTAGGTGCGCTTTTAGTAAAGTTTTGAAATGGATGCATGATGGTATGGAGGTAATTGTGGGTGGAAGGAAGTTCCATATTTTGGCTATGGTGCAAGAGAATAGTGCTTCATCAGCAGAGTTATTGGCTTTAGTGATCTGCAAGTGATTTTTGTTGCTGGATCTTAGTGGTCTGGTGGTGCTATAGGGTTGGTGTAGATTCTGGAGGGATGGAACATTTAGTGGATGGTTTACTAGTTTGTAGGAAAGTGAGAGTTGATACCACTGAAGGAGGTGAGGGAGTTCAAGCCAGCCCAGTTCAGCAAGTGAGAGACAGTGGTGACTACGGTAGGATGCCCCTGTGGCAAATTTGGTGATTTTGTTGTAGCAGGTCTCTAGCTTGTTTAGATTGCATTGCCTTAGGTTGGTATATATTGGAGAGGCATAAAGTAGGGTGGAGATAAGGTGGGAATTTGCTATTGAAATCTTTGCTGCTTTGGTGAGAAGTTCCTTATTTCTGTATAGCGCTCCTAGTTTTTTGTGGACTTTTTTTATGGCCATGGATATGTGAATGTCAAATTTTAGTTTATTGTCTATTTCCACTCCTAGCAATTTGGTGTGCTCAGTTGGGTGTATAGTGGTATTATCTTTTGCTGTGATGTTAAAGTGAGAGTTGTTTTGAGTATGTTTGGTGGGTTGGAAGATGAGTAGTTTAGTTTTGTTTGAGTTAAGTATTAATTGGACATCGGATAACCAAGTTTCAACAGAGGAAAAGGCTTCCTGTGTGACTTTTTGCAGTTTGGGCAGGGACTGGGCTGAGCAGATGATGGTTGAGTCATCTGTGTATTGTATGAGTGTGCCATGTGTGGTGGCAGAGGCTAGATTATTGGTGTAAACAGAGAAGAGTAGGGGTCCAAGGATGGATCCTTGGGAACCCCTATGGAGACAGGTAGTTGGGGAGATATGTCATTTTGCCATACAACAGACTGTTGGCAGTCAGACAGGTAACTCTGAAACCAGTTGGTGACTGATTGAGAGAAGGATAGGTTATTGAGGTTATTGAAGACAGAGATAAGTTGTTTGTGTGGGACCATGTCAAATGCTTTAGATAGGTCTAGGAAAGTAGCAGAGGAGAGATAGTCATTGTTTTTATGTTGAAGGATAGTGTTAGTAAAGGAGAGTAAGGCAGTGGTGATGCTATGGTTTGGTCGGAAACAATGCTGAGTATTGGAAAGGAGGTTGTTAGTAAGGAGGTAGTCTGAGACCTGAGAGTGTATGCATCTCTCTAGTATTTTGGAGAGTGGAGAGAGAATAGCTATGGGGTAGTAACTGGTTAGTTCTGTGGAGGGTCCGCCTTTGTGGAGGGGAATTATATGTGATACTTTCCACAGTGTGGGAACGTAACTTTCTGACAGAGATCGGTTAATCAAGATGGATACTGGGTAGGCCAGAGCATCAGCTGCGATTTGTAGGTATTCACTTGGGAGGTTGTCTGCTGCTAATTTGGTGGATTTAAGTTTAGTTAAGAGATTTTTTATGTTGGAGGTAGGTACAGGAGAAAAAGAGAAGGCAGTGGGGAGATTATTAGTTGGAGGTGTGGGTTGGAGGGGGGGGTTGTGTTGTTTAGCTAGTGATAGTATGGTTTGGGTGAAGTGTGTGTTGAATGAGAGTGCAATATTTTCTGAGGAGTGAGGGATGTTAGGAGGAGGGGTACTGACTTTACCTGGGTGGAGGATGGAGTTTTTGGAGGACCGGAATATGTTACAGCATTTTTCTTCTCTCTGTAATGAACAAATTAAATTAGTGGTAGAATTAATGGAATTAATTCTACACAACTTCCTTCATTATGAAGGTGAATTCTACCAGCAGGCCAAGGGGGTCGCTATGGGGGCGGCTTGTGCCCCCTCTTTTGATAACATTGTCATGTTTGTTATGGGAAAGGGAGTTTCTTTTCTCCAGTCAATTCTCTAAGTATTTGCATTTTTATGTTAGGTTCCTGGATGATGTCTTTATTTTGTGGGATGGGACAGTGGATCAGATTGGTGAATTTGTGAATTACCTTAATGGATGTTGTAGATATTTGAAATTCACACATTCTTGGAATTTAGTTAAGTATTAATTACCTTGACATAAGGATCTCATAAAATGGAGGAGAGTTTAAATCAAACAAATTCAGGAAACAAACCTTTTGCAATGCATATTTGCACTATAGTAGTTAGTAGTAATCATCCTTATCACCAGAAAAAAGTCTGGTAAAAGGGCAAGCCATAAGAGTGGCAAGAATGACCTCTAAGGTGGACGAACTAGATTGAGAATTTGAGACATTAAGAAATACGTTTCTGGAGAGGGATTATTCCTTAGATAAGGTAGATAAGATTTTCAGGGAAGTGAAGGAAGGGTGGGGTACAAGATACCCCCCACTCTTAGGTAGAAACCTAGAAAAGGAGAAAGGGACTGAGGTGAAAAAGAAATTTGAAAAGGCACTTGTTTTAGAATATAATGGATATTCCCAGGAAATTAGGAAGATAGTGGCTAAGAAATGGAGCATCTTTAGGGTGCACAAGGAAATGAACAAATTAGTAGGCCATTTTTGTTTTTAAGACTGGAAAAAATTTTAAGCAAATTTTAGAAGATGGACTTTGTATGGACAAGGTTAACAACAAAGGAACGGTGCCATGTGGAAGCTGTGCTCAGTGCAGCTACATTTTGTAAAGAAAAACATTAGGTTTGGACAATGTTTTACATAATAAAGTGACATTTGTGGATGGTAACTGTGCAACCAATAAAATAGTGTATTTAGCAAATTGTGAGGAATGTACAGGATTTTACATAGGGAAGACTGAGAGAGAATTAAAATCAAGAATTTATGAACATCTATATGAAATGAGGAAGAAGAAGGACACAAATGCACTTTATAGGCACTCATTGGTTTGCCCAAAATTTAAGAAATTTACTTTTGGCATTTTGCAAAAGATCAAAATTAACCCAAGGGGAGGTGACTGGCAGAGATTACTTCTGAAAAGGGAGTTAGTATGGCAGTTACAACTGAATGCTACATCCTAACCCCCAGGGCTGAACGACCAGGTATCCACTGGACCTATTTTAAAGGAAAGAGCAGATATTTTAGCTTGAAATTTGGTGACGATGCCTTTAAAAATGAATGAGAAGTAATTAATTTTGATTGGTTGGAGACGATGTAATGTACTAAAATTTCAACATTTTAGTATAAAAGAAGATTGATATGGAAATGTATTTATCTGATGAAGTCTCCTTGGGAGATGAAAGTGCTTATGAAATTGTGCGTTTTTTTATTAAAAACTTGTTTTATCGATTCATACTACAGGAGTCCAGTTTTGTGCTTTCATTTGTTATTGGCTACTTGACAGTACAGCTATATTTCCACAATTCCATAGTCTCACATCTTGGAAAATATAAAACATGGAATAAGGATGTGGTGCTTTATGTTACCAGGAGTCTGCTGTACACATTTCTGTAGTTTTCAGTGCCCAGAAATGACAGCTGAATCATCACTGTGAGCTTCTGTCAGGATGCATGTGAGAAGTTGTCATTCTAATTAGCTTGTTTTACACAAGGAACTAGACTCTGGGAGGCTGTAAGTACATTGCTGCAATGCCTGTCATGAAGCTCTGTCCTATGTGCTGAAATTCGGTGAAGTGAACACGGGACATGATAATTGCTGCCTCAGGTCATACTTCAGCATTGTGAGAAACACAGAAAGTCATGCACAGAAAATGCAGTTGTATAATTCTTGGAAGCCATAAGCTCAGATGTATTCGTCTGACAAACAGGGGTCAGCAGCAGTGCATTTTGAGGTTAAAGCACTGCTAAACCTTGAGTGATCTGGGATCAGAGTTATACCCTGCCTCTGTATCCCACAGCACAGATTTTACCTGGCCAGGAGCATCATGGTACTGTGCGTGTTTAGTGTGGCTGTTATTCGTAATGTATGGACGACAGCGCAGTAGCATTGTATGCAAGAGCCTGTTATGAGCACAGCTCTTTTCTGTCTCCATGTTCAGTGCACAGCCAAACACAGTCACAGGCTTGGCAAGAGTTGTTGAGGTTTACAAGCATGACTTCGAGAGCGAGACCAAGCTCATCAAAGTTCATGTAAAGTGTTCCTTTTGGGTAGAACAATACAGACGTTTCTGTTAGGAGGCTGTGACCCATGGTCCCCACTACTTACCTAAATATGCTAACAGTAGGGTTATACAAACGTTGAAGGACATGGTCATTTTTCATTATTACCCTGTTCAATTGATCAATTTTCAATGAACTTGTAATCTCTCAGCACTTGATTTAGTATCTGCCATGGAATTAACATACCTTAAAAATGGCTGCAGGAGTCCATCAGCAAGGAAATAAATTCTATTTGGAGAAGGAACTAATGAAAGACATGATATTTCACACATACTTGAATACATACGTACCATCCTTTTTTTTTTTAGAAATAAAATATGAAATACAAAGTGCTTGAAAGTTTAAGACAACATTGTATCTTATGTGACTGTATCAGAGGCTGGTGGTACTTGGAAATATCACATGAACTACTATGTTTAGATATTTGGAACCTCATATATAGAAATTGATTCAGAGTATAGCTGGTGTTCACTGTTAGGGTCATAAATAGTCTACTTACAGATGTTTAGAATGCACAGCTACAGTTCAGCAATGAGGTCTAAGTATCAAGCACTAAGAATTCAAGATCAGACGTGCTGTTCAGCAAGGTGACCACAGATAGAGCAATTCCCTGTGAAGGGTACTAATGCGGTTCAGTAATGAGGCCACATATTGTGCACTGACAGATCCAGAGCACTGCTACAGTTCAGTATTGGAGACCACGTGTTCTGGAATGTCAGATCCAGAACACTGCTACAGTCCAATAATGGGGTCATGTATCTTGCACTGGAGATCTAGAGCACTGCTACAGTTTAGTAATGGGGCCACATAATGTGCAATTGACAGATCCAGAATATTGCTACAGTTTAGTGATGGTGATACATATGGTTCTAGAACAGTACTACAGCTTGTGAATGGGGCCACATAGGTACACTGACAAATCCGTAACTCATTTCAGTAATGAGGCCACATACGGTACACTGACAGATTCAGAAGACTGCTACAGTTCATTAATGAATTAATGACAAGCTCTCAATGAGCTTTCCCTTGAAACCTATGTATTTACAGGTGTAGAGCACAGAAAATGCAGTACTGAGGCAGACAGCTACCATGGATTTGTAGCACAGCTACAGTGACTAATAGGCTGAGAACATGTGTGCACCCAGCTGAAGAGATCCTGACAGTATGACAAGGCTGAGTGAGTGGCTGGATGTGTAAGTAGGTGGATGAAAGGACTGAGCTAGTGAATGATTGCATGAGTGAGTGGAGTACTGTTTGTTTAAAAATATGGTTCTAGTGACTGTGGCCATGACTTAATTCTACATCCCCTGATCAGGACACCATTATTGCCCTGTAAATACCATACACAAGCCATGATGTTTTTGATGTTGTTCATATAGCCTTATTATTATTCACAAGTACAAGCTTTTGTCTTATATGTTAAATGTGAAGAAAGATGATTTAGAACAAAATGCTGCAGTTTCATCTCTCAGATCAGTCTGTTGTCCTTCTGTGATTGGTTGCACAGTTTATCAAAATTGCACCTTTTCCTTGAGGGAGCGATGTGCTGAGTTTTCTGTATGAACAGAAAAAGTCTTTTTAAAGGGTCTTTTTGCAGATGACCTTGGCTTTTCAGTAAAACACAGGCAGCTTGACAAATCTTTGAATCCATAATGCATCTCTAGACCATACTGACTGAAAGAGTCTTGGAGGAGACTTCAGTAACACACAATAATCGATTTCTTTTTTCATCAGAATAACCTTCCAAAGTTTTTACACATCATCTGCTACATACACAACAACTAGAATAAAAGGAAGAATCTAGGAAAATTTGTTTAAACCCTTTTCATGTTTGTCTCCCAGAACAATGATGCCATCTTCAAAATATATTGTTAGCTGCCAGTGGTTCAGAAAATAGTTTGTTCCACCGATTTAAGTGTGTGTGTGTGTGTGTGTGTGTGTGTGTGTGTGTGTGTGTGTGTGTGTGTGTGTGTGTGTGTGTGTGTGTGTGTATGTGTATGTCTTTGTGTATGTGGGTGGGGTGGGGTGGAGGTATGTACCCACTATGTGCCTGTGTGTGTGTGTGTGTGTGTGTGTGTTGGGGGATATACTTTCTGTATGTGTGTGTGTGTGTGTGTGTGTGTGTGTGTGTGTGTATGTGTGTCTTTGTGTATATGGGTGGGGTGGGATGGAGGCATGTATCCGCTATGTGCCTGTGGGTGTGTTGGGGGATATACTTGATGTGTATGTGTGTGTGTGTTTGTGTGTGTATGTGTGTGCGTGCTTATGTAGGCAGTGGCATTGTTCCAGATGAGTGTTTTGATCATCAGCTTTTCAGTCTGCTGAAAACAAAATTAACGTTTGTGACTCATCATTCACCAGTTAGTCATTAAAAGTTACTGCAGGATGGGAGCCAAGATTCTGTCCACCCTTGAAGGGTCAAGATGTGAAGTAAGAGCTTTGCATGGAATACAGTCGGTCAATAGGATTCCCCACACGGGCTTGCAGGAGGCTGGCCTCTGATGTTGCTAGCAAACAGTCTCCAAGATGCCCAAGACTGGTGTCACTGTCCATATCGTGAAATACTCCTTCTGAGTCTGTAGCACAAACATATAAGCAGGAATTACTTGTGTATTTAGTTACACCACTCTTTCACAAAATACACTACTATGGACGCTACAAACATTTCTTTTGCATATTATATTGTTATTTTTATTTATAGAATATTTCCATTTGGTTACGTAGAGAAAATCTCCCATGAATCCACAGAAAAAAATGTCATATTTCTACAGACCAAAATGCAAATCAAATATAAATAAGGTTACAATTGCAGTATGCAGATTTGTTAACATTAGAATCACACTTATTTGCTAAGAACTTCAGCTTTCTGTTCATGCATACTCTAAATATTTTATCCATAATTGTTTTGTACCATGTAATTGTTATATCCAAAATTGCTATGAATATTTTATTTTCTATTTTTAGACACATTAAAACTAATTTACTACATGCATATATATTTTTTCTATTTTCAAATCATGTTAAAATAATGTGATAAATATCCCTGAAACTATTGTAACATGAATAATACCACCTGAATCTTTGTATAGACTTATGACTCATATCATGGCTGATAAGGATCCCAGGGCCAGCACACTTACCTGGTCAAGGCAACAAACAAACAAACAAACAAACACATAAAACAGAAAACCACAGGAGAGTAGAGGATAGTCAGAAAGCAGGAGAAAGCTAAACTACAGAAAGCAAGTTAGTTTAGATGGAAGGAACTGGTCTGACCAAAGTACTGAGGGGGTAGGGACTGAAGCAGGAGAGGTACATTATGTTAAAGCTGTTGTTCAGGTGAGTGAACTGAACCAACACCTGCATGTGTTACTGCCACACCAGTTTTTGTGTCAGCAGTATACAAATGATTTTGCTCTTCAAAGCAATGTGATAGCTGATACACACATACCAAACAGGAGTATCTATAGCTTTGAGACATGTGTCAGGGTGCAGCTCACCGACTTGTCTACTGAAAGCCTCTCCTGAACAACTACTCTCTGCTTCCTATCAAACAGTAAGTTTCCAATTTGTTTACTGCATTAGGCCCACGACCACATCATTTAATTTTCCTAGCACCCTTATGTGAGGTACAACATCAGATGACAATATTCATGGGGTCCCCCTTGTTTCCTTCACTGGTGACTCAGTTATGGACTGAATCAAGTTGAGCTGATGAAGTCTCTGCTATGTGAAGCCACACCACCATGACTTATGGCTTAACAGTGGTGTACTTGTATGGGAGTTGCTTAGCAGATGTGCTATAGCCATTACCTTTTTGGCAAGTACAGTGTTTCCCCCTCAGCTACTGCTGTATGTGTCAAACTCTGTTTTTTTTTTTTTTGTAGTGCTGTCACTTTGAGAAATATTAACAAAACACATGCTTTTACCCCTTTTGACAGAGAATCAACAAATCTGTAACCATACTGTCCCATCTACTGACCTCAGTCACAAACTTTGAAAATAGTGCATTGATGTTTAACAGCCATTGTCTCTGTGAATGCCAGTCACTAAAATTACTGTAGTGTGTTTAGTCTTCTGCATTAGCTATCCTTCAGAAACAAGTTATTTTTATCACCCCAGACATTGTCCTCCTAACACTTCATCTTGTGTCACTAGTGTTATTGCCACTGCTATAGAGAAGCCCTCTCTATCAATTCTTCAGACAACTGATTGGTCTAGGCCTTGGAGTAAGCACCCTTATTGGTTCTTTTGAGTTTCTTCATTTTTTTTAAGTTTTTAGCTTCTAGTATTTAAGCCCTGCATTTGAGCATGTTTTTGCTTGTTTGATCCGAGCTGAACTGAGGTGGGCTACCAGCCACAACTCTGAGCTGAGAGATACTAGATGACTAGAGGCTTCTGAGCTTCCCAGAAACCATAAGTTGTCTGTTTTTTGCTTGATTGTACTATTTACTGCACATTTTATTGTACTCTGCCTATTTGATACTGTGTTTTAATACTGTAAACTAATCTGCAGTGTTTGTACTGCATTTGTCTGCTTTACCATGCCTGTTAAATTGTATTTTGTTGCTGTTTTCACTGTTTGCAAAGCTTGTTTTGCTATTTTCACTGTTTGCAAAGTAATTGTTGCTACTTTTCACTGTTTTCAAACCGTCTGTTCTGTTTGTTCTGTTTTCCAGCCAAGCAGTGTTTTAAATAGACAATTTGTTTGCTGTTTAAAACATTCTTTAGTGTCCCCTTGTTATTTTTTAGCTGTCTAAAACATTATTTAGTATCTCACTGCTGTTTTTCTGCTGTTTAAAACATTTTTAGTGTTTCCTGCCTAAAGTAATGTAGCTTATAGCTGTAGCATAGTCCAGATACAGGTTTGCTGCATCTGGATCTGTTTGTAGTGGCTGTTGTATTCTGAGTACATTCTCTAAGCCATTTTTGATTGGAAGGGGCCCTTTTGCACCCTTGTGAGAGAAGTGTGCTGATTGGAATCTGTCTGATGAAGGTGATTGGTCTAGGGCTTGGAGTAAATACCATCACATTTTTTTTTTAGTTTTTAGCTTCTGGTATTTAAGCCTTGCATTTGAACAGATTTCTACTAGTTTGATCTGAGCTGAACTGAGGTGGGCTACCAGCCGTAACTCTAAACTGAGATACCAGAAGACTAGAGGCTTCTGAGCTTCCTACAAAACATATGTTGCCTGTTTTTTGCTTGATTATACTATTAACTGCACTTTTTAATGTATTCTGCCTATTTAATGTTCTTCTTTTGGCTTTTCCTGGTTAGGGGTCGCCATAGTGGAACTTCGGTCTGCTAATGATTGGCAGTAGATTTTTACGGTGCTGAGGTGCCAGCACGATGCCCAACCTTCAACAAAGGCACACCCATTCATGCATGTCGAACACCACTTGACCTCGGGGAGGACATGCAGACTCCACACAGAAAGCGCTCTAGCCAAGAATCGAACGGGAGAACCTCTTGCTGTGAGGCGAGAACGCTACCGCTGCACCACCGCGGCACTCTGCCTATTTAATACTGTGTTTTAATACTGTAAACTAAACTGCACTGTTTGTATTGCATTTTTCAGCTTTACTGTGGCTGTTAAGTCATATTTTGTTGCTGTTTTCACTGTTTGCAAAGCTGTTTTGCTATTTTCACTGTTTGCAAAGTAATTGTTCCTACTTTTCACTATTTGCAAAGCATGTGTTTTGTTTGTTCTGTTTTCCTGCCAAGCAGTGTTTTAAATAGCTGATTTGTTTGCTGTTTAAAACATTCTTTAGTGTCTCTTTGCTGTTTTCTAGCTGTTTAAAACATTATTTAGTGTCTCACTGCAGTTTTTCTGTTGTTTAAAACAAGTTTTGGTGTTTTATGCCTAGATTGGTGTGGCTGGTGGCTGTGGCATGGTCCAGATGCAGGTTTGCCAGGTTGTCAGCATGCATACCTCACCTCCTTCACCTACTAAACCAACAGCACATAAACCTACATATGTGGAGGTCCTTACAAGTAGCTTACCTAAACATCAGAGACCTCTCAAATGCAAACACAAGCACACTTAACATAATACATCCTCTGAAGAACATAATATATCGCACACTAGTGTCTCACCCGTTAAGCCCGTAAGGCATAACACAAAAACAAACATCTCAGTCATAGGCAACTCAATTGTGAGACACACCGATGTCCCTCTTACAAGTCTGGATAAGGAAAAGGTCACGGTCAGCTGTCTGTCAGGTGCCAGGATCTGCCACATCACACACGTACTGAAGTCTCTCAAAAACAGGCACTGTTATGACTCTGTCATAGTCCATGTTGGTGTGAATAACTTGAGATGTACCTCACTGGACTATGTTTAGAGAGACATGACTGAGCTCTCAGATTATGTGTCTCAGGCATGTATGTCCCTAGCCTTAAGTAGAATTTTACCTTTGCCTAAGATGATACCTCAATACAAACAAAAAAATTAATGACTTCAACACTTGGCTTAGTTTCTGGTGTCATTCAAAGGGGATCCAGTATCTGTCAGCCTTGGATGGCATCTAGCTCTCAACTACTCAGGGACAAATTTCAACAGAATCAGGGACAAATCCAGAAAAGCTCAGGGACACTTTTAAAATCTTAGAGCTATTAACTTGAGACACTGACAGAATCAAGCATGTGAATTAATACATATTTTCTGAAGTAAAATAAATCTGCAACTCTTGACTATTGTCATTATTCATTAAGTGTAATTCTCCATATTTCCCCCAGAAGTCACTAGTTTTAGGAGGGATTAAGAGGGACAGACCTAAAATTTGAGTGAAAATCAGAGAAAGTTGAGAGGAGACCTCTATACTTTGCCAGAGATGGTCTTCATCTGTCACCCCTGGGATTTCAGTTAATGGGTAAGGCTCTTGCCATCCCCATAGTGCCTTTTTTAGGCAATGTCACAAGAACAAAATTACCGATGTAAAAATATCCTCTAAAAACAACCTCAAGGTTATGTTGTTAAACGCTAGGAGTCTAAACCAGAAATTGTACTCACTTGAAGCAGTCCTCGCCCTGGAGGATTCTGACATTTGTGCAGTCACTGAGACTTGGTTTAAGGCTGCAGAGAGCACCACAGCTATACCAGGTTACATTTCCTTCCACACGTTCAGACCACAAACTGAAGGTGTGAGAACTAAAGGAGGTGGAGTATCAATATTCATTAAAGATAAAATTACCTCCAAATTGGTTAAACAGCACGATTCCCTTTAATTACTTCAGGTGCAATTGACTGTAGGTAAGACCCCTCTTCAGGTCTTTGCCAGCTATAGGACCCCTCCATGAATCAGGACATCCACTCAGCCTACTTGGAGCTACTTGAATCAATCAAGATACAACCAAACACCCTGGTTTTGGGTGACTTTAATTACCTATCCAAATACTGGGTAAATTATACGTGTTCTAACTCACTTGCCCAAAGGTTCCTGGACTTTGTTAACTCCAGTGCCTTGGACCAGCTGGTTGACATACCCACAAGAGGCTCAAACATCCTGGACCTGATGCTCACCAACATGGGGGACCGCTGCACCACCCCCAGTGTATGGCCATCCTTGGTGAGATCTGACCACAAATCAGTCTCGATTGAAGTAAATAGAACACACAACCCCATTAGCAACAACTAGACTAAAAAACTTCTTCCAAGGCCAATTACAACCTCCTACATGATGGCATAAATAGGTTCATAACCCCTCCCCCCACTGATGGAAGAGACACCTATGCTGAGGTATACATCAATGCTTTATAAAAGGACCTGTACAATTGTATTGACTCTGTCATATCTGATAGAACCAAAGCAAGATCTTCATGGAAAAACAAATCTGCCTGGTGGACAACTGCCATTAATAGGCTATAAAACAGGAGAAAGAAATTGCTGTCTAAGTGTAGGAAGGAACGATATGACAACTGGGAACCCTCCCTCCTCAACTTAAACAAGCAAATAAGACTCCTAGTGAAGTCCTCAAAAGCTAACTACAAATCTAAATTAGCTTCCCTAAGGATAGCCACAAGGCGTTCTTTAGTTTCATCCGTAACCTCAAAGATAAGGCCAGATTTGCACTGAACTCATAGTTAATGGTACTACATATATAGAACCTGTGGATATAGCAAGCCTGCTGGTTGACAGGTTCAGTGAAAACTTCACTCCCATGTCCCCACCACATATACCCCAAAGCATCCCTAACACCAGTCCCCCACCTAGTATCTCCAAGGAGCAGGTCTTAAATGCCCTATCTGAGGCCAAAATTACAGCCTCTATGTGACCATACAACAACCCGGGCTGTGTTTTACATGGGTTAAAACAGGAATTTACATCACCATTGAGCACACTTTTCAATCATAGCCTGAGCACTGGCTTTGTCACAACAGAATGGAAAAGAGCTACTGTCATCCCTTTGCACAAAGGGGGTGCATCTACTGACCTCAGGAAGTATAGACCCAGTAGCCTGACCAACTTTATCTGCAAGGCCATGGAACGAATCATCATGGACCTTATTAGCAAAGATATAGTAAATCTCCAAATACTCAACCCCACGCAGTTTGACTTTGTCAAGGGGAGATCATGCCTGTTAAACTTGGTGGACTACTTCTAGACAGTCACCAAAGCCGTAGACAAGGGCAAATCTTTGCATACAGCCTACCTAGACTTAGCAAAGGCCTTTGACACAATCCCCCACTCAGATATCATTGATAAACTCACCCAGCTGGGTACCACCCATATATTGTCAGGTGGGTTGCAAACTGGCTCACTGAAAGAACTCATAGGTTCATAGGTTCATAGGTTGGTACTAGGCTATCAGTTCTAAGGCCTATGCAAGCCTAGCCATAACAATTCCCTGGATATTTCATCCCACAGTATTTACTTCTCTGGGCCCCTGTCTAGCAGGGTGACTGACATGATCCCCAGGGTGAATTTCCTATCTCCCATCCAATCATCAAGGTTCCTTCTGAAGAGGGCCAATGAGGCGCTCTGCTTGACATGTATGGGCAGTCTATTCCAGAGTATGGGGAGTCTCTGGGTCAGGAACCTATCCCTCCAGCATGTTTTGTTTATTGTGATGATAAGGTTTAGATCCATGCAGCGTGTGGCTCTGAGGGATTGGGATTTCTTTAAGTGGAGCATGTCCAACAGCTCAGGGTTTGACATGGCCTTGTATGTTAAGCAGAGATTGCCTCTGAGTAGACGATATGCCACAGAGTATAGCTGGAGTTTTTTTAGATGGTCAGCATATGGCATCTGCTTTAGGCCTGTGATTCTTTTAGTGAGGTATTTCTGTGGCCTTACCAGCTGTTGCAGATGTCTTGTGAGGTACATACCAAAAAGGGCATTATACTCTATAGTGGGTCTAATGAGGGATGAGTACAGTGGGACAATGACCTCCATTTTTCTGGATGAAAAGCCCTGAGTGATGAGGTGTGCCATACAGAAGGATTTCCTGACTGTTGTGGTGATGTGGTTATCAAAAGTGAGACCACTGTCCACCTGTGTCCCTAAATCATCTCTCATCGCACTTTTGATGTTTTAGTGTCCTTCCACCTGTGTGGTAATTCATGGGTACATGTTTTTTTCCAAAGGGGATAACTATAGATTTCTTGGCATTAAGCTTGAGCCCATGGCTCTGGCACCAGGCATCTGTTTCTGTAAGGCCCTTTTGTAGAATATCCACATCATTTGGGGATTCAATAATGGCTCCCAGTTTGCAGTCATCTGTAGACTTTGTTAGCCAGAGTCCCTTAGTGTTGGCCTGTACTTCAGAGAAGTAGATGCCAAACAAGAGTGGTCCCAGGACTGAACCCTGAGGTACTCCACTTGTCACTTGTCTGGATCTGGATTTGGAGTCGGCTACTTTTACAGTCTGGGTTCTGTCAGTAAGCCAGTTGGCAACCCATCGAGTGGCGTAGGGATTTATGCCCAACTTAGTAGGTTTATCTATGATTCCAGAGTGGGGGATGGTGTTGAAGGCCTTGGTGAGGTCCAGATAGGCTGTGTGGACCGCCTTACCCTTGCCCACAGCTCTGGAGACTGGTTCAAAGAAGTCAATCAGATTCAGGAGACAAGATCGGCACTTCACAAACCCAAACTGGGTGGGGTCCAGTGTTTGAAGGTTGCCAATGTCTTTGTTTATAAGTTCCATGATAATGCGTTCCATGCCCTTGCAGATCAGGCTTGTCAGACTGATGGGACGGTAGTTCCTGGGATCCAAGGCGGATCCTCTCTTGTGGAGCGGGATAACTGTGGCTGTGCACCACTCAGTGGGCACAAAGCCTGAGGTGAGGCTATGATTAAACATGACACTTATGTGAGGTGCCAGTTAATTTTGTAGTTCATTTAGTACACAGCCTGGGATGTCATCTGGTCCCATGGATGCTGTATTCTTAGCTTTGGAGAGTGTGGTTTCTACCTGTGTGGCCATGATTATTGGAATTTGGCAATCGTTTGGTATTGAGATGGGCCCTTTAGGGGGTGAGAGGTGGGTGAAGTTGGCACTAAATTGATCTGCCAGGATACTGGCAATATCCTTGGGATCAGTATATTTAATGCCATTCTGTTGTAGCTCAGAGTAGATCTGAGCATTGCCATTTAGATTCTTGACATAACTATAGAATGCCTTGTGGTTGTCTTTGGAATCTTTGGCAATTTTATTTTCGTAACTAGCTTTTGCAGATTTTATGAGGGATCTCAACTTCTTACTGAGGCTGGTGAGGGAGTTTTTTGCATCCTGAGATTTTCCTCTTTTCTGCAACAGTTTCTTCCTTCTGTTGTATAGTTTGTTTATAGCAGGGGACCACTAGATTGGGCTTCCTTTTTTTGGAGAAGAGCATCTTGGTTTTATTTGGGATGGCACGATTCATGCATGAGTGGATGTGCTCGTACAGTGCCTTAGTGTAGGATTCTGCATTCGAACTTCCAGATCCCGTCTGCGTGGGTGTTGTGAAGTTTGTCAGTTCTGACTTCAGTAGCATGAAGTTGGCTTTGGAGGTTTTTTAAGGCGGTTTCCTTACTGGGGGTGGGGGTGGGATGTGGATGTCAAGGGTAATTTGCTTATGGTCAGACCTGACCAATGAGGGGGTGACCACTGGTGTGGAGCATCTATCTCCCATGTTGGTAATGACCAGGTCTAGGATATTGGAGCCCCTGGTGGGACAATGGATTAGTTGATCCAGGCCATTGGAATTTATGATTTCCAAGAACCTTTGGGAAAAGGAGTTGGTACCCGAGTAGTTTTCCCAATTAATGGCAGGGTAGTTGAAATCACCCAGTATTAGGGTGTTTGGTTGTATCTTAATATTTCCCAGTATGTTTAGAAAGGTGTAGTGAGAAGCTTGGGGCATGGTGGGGGATCTGTAGCAAGTTACAATTTGGATTGCAGTCTTACCTAGTGTTAGTTGCACCTGGAGAATTTCAGATGCATTGTGTTGGGCAACTAACCTGGAGGTGTGAATATCCTTGGTGAATATGGACATTCCTCCACCTTTAGTGTGGCCAAAAAGTGTGGTAATAATTGTAGCCTGGTATTGCAGGGGTGCTCCTTGGAGCCTTGAACCAGGTCTCACTTACTGCACAGATATCGATATTCTCCATTTTTAGGAGTGCCTCGAGAGAGTGCATTTTGAGGTTTAGACTTCTAGCATTGTGTAGCATTACCTTCAGATTTTGCATGCTTGTATCTGTTATGGTGGTGGTTCTATCCTTTGAACCTTGCCTAAAAAGTCAAAATAGGGGACTCCACCTCCTCCAGCAAACCTGTAACCAGGGTTGTTCCACAGGGATTGGTTCTGGGACCCCTACTGTTCAGAATCTACTTCTGCAAAGTACAGACTAAATCTAAAGGACTTTGGCTGACAAAGTCTGCTGATGACTGCAGACTGGGAGTGATCATTGAAACTCCTAGGGATATCAACATCCTGAAAGAAGGTCTTACGCAGACTAATGACTAGTGCCAAAATCATGGTCTTAAACATAATGCAAAAAAATGCATTACCATCCCCATCAGCAAGGGTGATGTTCCTGCAAACTACCACATCGATAGCAGTACCCTAAGCACACAGTCATTGGTGAGAGATCTGGGCACACAGGTTGAGAGCAACCTTAACTTTGATCACCATGTCTCCACAGTGGTAAGAAGGGCATCTTATATTGCTCATCTCATAAGTAAGGGTATTGCCTCCAGAAAAAAAGAGGTTATAACCCCCCCACCGAATTCATCCCTCATCAGGTCAATAATAGAGTATAACACTCCCTTTGGTATATTCTTTTTGAAACACCTGCAGCAACTGAAGAGACCACAAAGGTTCCATACAAAGAAAATTCAGTATCTTCAAGATCTGTCTTATGCAAACAGACTGAAATCATTGTCACTTTACTCTGTGTTGTACAGTCTGCTCAGAAGCGACATGTGCCTTGCATATAGAGCAATGTCTGACCCAGTTTTAATGGAAATGCTGCACATTCACAAGTCAAATGGCACACAGGTCGCTCACTCAAAGGACCTTAACCTGGTATGTGACATCTCCAGAACTTGCTGTAGAAACAGATTTGTATCACAGAGGTTGCCCCACCTGTGGAACAAGCTTCCTATTCATGTTAAACAAAGCCTCTCATTAGCCCTATTTAACAGCAATTTGGATGATTTGATGGGTATCCTGAAATACACCCCGGGGGTTCAATTTGTGTCCCTGTTGGACAGGGGCAATAGGTGCTGATTTTAGTGTCTGCTTGAGTCAGATATCTTTAGAAACATGGGTTGAACTTGTATAGGCTTGTAAGGGCCATGGGGCCATTAGCCTAGTAACCTCCTATGATCAGGATCTGTTTGTGGTGGCTGTTGTGCTCTGAGTGCATTTTTCAGGCCATCTTTGATTGGAAGGGGCACTTCTGCATGTTTGTGAGAGAGGCGTGCTGAGCAGAACCTGTTTGGTGGGGGATGGTTGGTCTGGGGCTTGGAGTGAGTGGCCTCATTGGTTCTTTTGATTTTTTTGGAGGTTTTTGTGTTTTTGGCTTCTGGTGTTTGGACCCACTATTTAAGCAGGTTTCTGCTTGTTTGCGAGTCACGCGGCATCATGCACTGACGAGCAATTGTGGACACAGCTGGACAGATCATTTCAACAATTTCTCCCTTAGCTACAGCTGTAGTACGTTAGTGTAGTCTTCATCTTTAGTACATTTGCAGTCTAAGAAGTATTGCTAGTGAGCTGTGACCTATTAAACCATCATCCAGAAACCCCATCAAAAATACCTATCTACAGGCCACCTCCTATATCAGTTCTGAAGTACCCCCTTTGTGATAACAGTTCTTCAAACCTAGCATTATGGACAGCTGGACTACCCTTGTTTCTCCTGCCAGCCTGGTCAACCTGGGTCAAGAGGCAGTGTAGTAACTGCCTTATGTATGCTGACAATCCTCTACTAATAACTCACTCTAGTACAGAGTGTGACAGATGTATCTACACCAAGAATCTTGAATCCCTGCTCTCTCGCACTCAAAACAATAGCACAGAAGAGGTTGTCAACTCACCTACCACTACTCAGGCACATAGTACCACTACTCATACACATAGTATACATCCAACATAGAAATCTACATATTTGAAGGTTCTCTCAAGAAGCTTACTGAAACACCAGAGACCTCCAAAACACAAGACTGCTACAACTAACACAGTTCCCACAGCACCAATGACACATTCGCCATTGTCTCACCTACCAAGCCCTTAAGGCGTAACACTCAAAAAACAAATTTTCTTGTTACTGGAGACTCAGTAGTGAGACATGGATGTCCCACTCACCAGTTTAGATAAGGAGAAAGTCATGGTCAGCTGCCTGCCTGGTGCCAGGATTCATCAGATCACGCATGCACTCATGCCTCTCAGTAACAAGTACAATTATGACTCCGTCATAACTCATGTTGGAGGGAGAGAACTGAGACATAATTCACTGGAGTATATGAAATGAGACATGATTGCGCTCTCTGAGTATGTGTCCCAGGCAGGTATGTCCCTACCCTTGAGCAGCATATTACCCTCACCTAGAATGATGCCACAGTATAAACCAAAAAATGATTGATTTCAATAATTGGCTTAGTTTCTGGTGTCATTCAAAGGAGATCCAGTTTCTGTCAGCCTGGGAAGACATGGTCAACAAACCTCGTTGCTTTGCCACAGATGGTTTGCACCTGGCACCACTAGGCTTTCGGCTGCTGCCAAAGGCTCTTATCTCCCACGTAGTGCCTTTTTAGGTAAGGTCTCAAAAACAAAATTGCTGAAGTGAAAATTTACAGTCATAACAAAATAAGGGTTATGCTTCTAAATGCTAGGAGCTTAAACCAAAAACTGCACACCCTGGAAGCACTTCTGTCACTAAATGATGTAGATGTCTGTGCAGTCACAGAAACCTGGTTCAAGGCTTCAGAGAGTACCCCATCCTTGCAAGGCTACAATGCCTTCCACACCTTCAGACTGCAAGACAAATGTGTGAGAACCAAAGGAGATGGTGTTTCTATCTATATTAGGGGTAAATTCACCTCCCTACTAGTTAGACTGAACAACTCCATGGAATTACTCCAAGTTCAGATTACTGTGGGTAAGGCCCTTAATCAGGTCATAGCTAGTTATAGATCCCCTCCATGAATCATGATGTGTACAAGGCCTACTTGACCAAGCTAGAGTCAATCCTAATATTGCTAAACACTCTGGTCATGGGGGATTTCAATTATCACACCATCAACTGGGAAAGCTACTCTAGCCCTAACTCACTTGTGCAAAAATCTCTTTACCTTGTTAACTCAAATGCCCTGGAGCAAATTGTTCAAACACCAGCAACAGGAACAAACATACCAGATCTAGTCATCATTAACATGTCAAACAGATGCACTGTCACAATTGTTGGACCCTCATTAGTTAAATCTGATCACAAATCAGTCGCCTTTGAACTGGCACTAACACCAGAACTCACAAAGGGCGAAGTCAGACTAAAAAACTTCACCAAGGCAAACTCTACCCTCCTTGGGTAAGGTATAAATACATTCCAAGCCCCCCCACCAGCTGGAAGTGGTAATTACACCAAAGCTTACACTGAAGCCCTGTACAATCACTTGTATAAGTGTATACACTCGGCTGTACCAGAGAGTCAAAGCCAGAGCCCCAGGTAAAAACAAGCCATCCTGGTGGACATCCAGCATCAACAAACTTTACAACAAATGCATAAAAGTTGCTGTCTAAAAAAACTGTAGTGAGGCCCTAACAATGGAAAAGCACCCTCCTCAGCCTCAACAGGCTAATAAGACAACATGTCAAATCCTTTAAGGGTAACTTTGAGAAAAACCTAGTAATCACATCCAAGGATAACCATAAGGACTTTTACAGCTACATATGTAGCCTAAAAGGTATGACCCAAGCATGTGCCAAACTAGTGACTAATGGTATCACACACACTAATCCTGTAGAGATAGCAAACCCGCTAGGGGACAGATTTGGTAAAAATTTCACTCCCCTATCTCCTCTAAACTTATTACAAACCTTGCCCTCAACTCCCCCACCCTAAATATCCAAAGAGCAGGGCATTAAAGCCATGTCTAAGGCAAAATACACAGCCTCTGTGTGACCAAACGGTATCCCAGGCTGTCTTCTAAACAAACTAAAACATGAGCTAGCATCACCATTAAGTACCTATTCAATCATAGCCTATACACAATCTTTGTTCCTATGGAATGAAGAACAGCAACAGTTATTCCCCCCACAAAGGTGGCTTAACAATAGACCTGGGGAATTATAGATCCATAAGTCTGACCAGCCTCATCTGTAAGGCCATGGAACGTGCATCATGGACCTCATAAAGATATAGGTGACCTCCAAACCCTGGATCTGACCCAGTCTGGCTTCATCAGGAGCAGATTCTGCCTGATAAACCTTGTGGATTTCTTTGAAAATGAGACCAGGGCCATTGATGAGGGCAAATTTGTTCACACAGCATACCTCGATTTAGTAAAGGCCTTTGACAAAATCTCACACTCAGGCATTACCGACAAACTTAGCAAACTGAACGTAAACCTCTTTGTTGTAAGATGGGGTGCCAACTGGCTCACAAACCGGACACACTATCAAAGTGGGTGAGTCCACATCAACCAGCAGATCTGTCATCAGTGGGGTGCCACAAGGGTCAGTGCTGGGCCCCCTACTGTTTGGTATATACTTCTCAGAAATTCAGACCAAAACTAAGGGGTGTGGCAAACAAGTTTGTGGATAACTGCAAACTAGGTGCGATTATTGAATCCCCAAATTATGTCAGTATATTTCAGGAGGGTCTTATACAGACCAACAACCTGTTGTCTTAGTCATGGTCTCAAACTGAATGCAAAGAAATGCATCATCATTCCCTTTGGTAAAAACAATGTCCTTTCACACTATCAAATTAACAACAATAGCCTATGTACCAATGAAGTGGTAAGGGATCTGGGATCACAAGTAGACTGTGACCTTAACTTTGACCACCATGTGTCTACTGTAGAATGGAAGGCCTTCTATGAAGCACACTTGATCAGTAAAGGCATCATCTCTAGAGCAAAGGAGGTTTTAACCTCTCCATACTCATCAATAATCAGGCCCATAATTGAGTATAATTCCCCTTTTGACATATACTGTATAAAGCACCTGCAGCAATTGAGAGACCTCAGAGGTTTCTAACAAAGAAGATCAGGGGACTCCAGCATGTGCCTTACAAAGACCAACTAAAGTCCTTGTCACTATACTCTGTATTGTATAGACTTCTTAGGGGAGACCTTGTGCTTGGCTTACAGAGCAATCTCTGACCCAAACGTAATGAATCTGCTGCACATCCATAAATCAAATGGGACTAGAGCTACCCATTCCAGGGACCTAAATATGGCCTGCGACTTGAATAGGACATGTGGGAGGGACAGATTTGTCTCCCAGTGACTGCCACATCTTTGGAATAGGCTGCCAATTCATGTGAAGCAGAGCACCTCTATGACACTGTTCAAAAGGAACTTGGATAAGTGGATGGGGCACTGTAAATTCTTACCAGGGATAGTGTACACAATCCTTGACCATTTCCAGAAGGTAAAACAACAATTACTCAGTACCTACCTATACACCATTGATTTGACTTCCCCAATAATGCTGATTCTTATTGGTTACAAGAACTCTCTGCAGTCCAATTTACCATTTTCCCAATAATAAAAACAGAAGACTAAGGGATTAAATGTGCTCAGGGTTCATTGTCAATGTTAAAAAACTTATCATGCTAGTAGACAAAGAATGGAAATTGCTCCCATCCAATAACCAATCACATCAATCGTTTTTAGATCTTAGGAATTAAGTGATGCAATCAAAGCCTCATTCCTAACGGGAAAAAAACAAGAGGCTCTCACAGCCAATCATAAGGAGTCTTGGAAATAATTAAAATTACTAACAGTCACTATTACTGATTCCACAATATCAGCCAAGCCCACAAATAACTGGCAATTCACTACAGACATTTTCTGTTTAAAACTATTCAACACATAATTAATCCCTTTCTTCTATTACCGAATACCTCCGTTACTTCTAATGCCACACCGGATTCTGCCTTCTATGAGTCTCAGACACTCTAGCAGCCTAGACGAGGGTTTAGGAAAAGAAATTATGGTAAAAGAAAAGGTGTCATACACTGCAGATAAAATTAGATTTAAAAAGGATGTAAGAAAGTGCTATTTCACAGACAGGATGATAGGAAAATGGAATAGGTTACTGAAGATGATTATGGGGTTTACAACATTGGATAACTTTGTATTAGCATGCAATATAATAGAAAATGTAGAAATGAAATGGAGCAGTAAGTGGGATCATCTTTATGTGGCTAGAATAAAACTATGGATAGACTAACCCCCGGATTCAAGAATCCGCCGTGTAAGACTAAATAAGTCTTACTCGGAAACTGCAGTTGAACGGTATGACGTCAGCATGCCATGCATATTCATGAGGGCACGCTGACTCCACTCCAAGTCTAACACGGACCGTGCAGGAAGGCAGGGGGCGTGTCTGATTGCCGAGCAGTCCTAAGGTCCACGCCCCTGCAAGTGTCTGAATTGTGAAATGTCAACACACATGAGCGAGTCCGCTCAAATGTCAACATACACAATACTACACACCCTCACATTGTAACCCCCCAGTAGAGTTATAAAATGTAAAACTTTTTTTGCCCGTATTTGTGCGTGTTTGCGCGGGTGTGCCCATAGCTTAGCTGCAGTTAGCAATGTCGACATTGAACAGCATAATAACAAATGTTTATGCAAATCAATCCAAATAGCAATAGCATAGTGGTAGAGCCTTCGCACAGAGAGGAGGCATTCACGGTTCGAGTCCTACCACTTCCCTCTCTATTTTATGTTTTAAATTAGTATATGAAATAATTCCTGACATATATGAATAAAATATTACTAAAAAACATTGAAATGGCCTATGTATCAGTGTACAAAATGTATATATAGAAATGTAAGAAGGATCTTGACATATAAATGCCCATAGCTAAGCAGCACTTTACCCAGTGCAATCTAGTTGCCCACAGCTAAGCAGCGCTTTACACAGTGCAAACTAGTTGCCCACAGCTAAGCAGTGCTTTACCCAGCGCAATAAGTTTGCGCAGAGCTGCGCACCGTGCTAACCAGCGCACAGTAGGGCAACGTGGAGCAACATGGAGCAATGTGGAGCAACGTAGAGCAAAGTTGCCTAAACACAGCCACACCCCCTAGCCTGTGTGGACAGTAGTAAAATAAAAAGCAATGACAAGGTTCGAACCCGGGACACTGTGCACCATAATCAAAGTACTGAACCACTAAGCTATGACAGCTTAAGATCAACATACACTGTTAACATACATATACTTATAAATGGTATATTAACCATTGCTAAGCAGGTCTGCAGTCAGCCGAGAATTTTAAAAAATGGCCAATCACAAAAAAGTGTGGGAAATGCAGCATATTTAAGCTCCATAGGTGGGAATACTCACCACAACTGATTGTAACTCCCATCTGCAGTTAGAATGTCTGGTGCTGGAGAGGGTACATGCTTTTGAGCACAATGCTGGGGCATCGAGGAGTCAAAATACATGGTTTGGCTCCTTGTCCACCATCATGAGTCTCGACTCCTGCAGGGCCAGTTCCAAGGGATGGAGTATAAGGCACAGGCTTGTAACCGGTTAGCTCATGATCTCACCAGTGCCACAGGTGTCCCTCGGACTGGTGAGCAGGTCCGTCACCACCACCATGCAGACCTGAAGAGACGGAAGCAGGACCTACTGAACCAATGGATCCAGGATGCCCATCATATGCAAGATGCCCCACTACTGAGTAGGTAACCATGGAATGCACTATGTAAGACATGCTAATATAGTCTATATAATGGATAGGTATGTCTCAATATCCCTTCATTTACTTCACAGCTGCAGGTGTCCGTGCTGCGAATCAGCAAGCCTATGCAGATAGGCTGCTAAGGCTGCACCACCAGGCAGGTTAGTAATTATTCTGCATGTATTGTTATATAAAATATGTGAGAGAGCCTGAAAAAAGTGTTGTAGCCCAATAATACAGCTATAAAATGCCCTGAATAATTTCTCTGCATGTACTGTTATATAAAATAAATCAGAGAGCCAGAAATAGAGTGTAGTAACCCATTAATAAAGGTAAAATAAGTCTGGAATACTATCTCTGCATGTACTGTCATATAAAATAAGTGAGCGAGCCTGAAAAAGTGTTGTAACCTATCAATAAAGGTATTATATGTCTTGGATAGGTCTTCCGTATGTACTGTAATATCAAATAAAGGAGAGAGCCTGTAGAAAAGTGTGTAATGTAATTAATAAAGGTATAATACTTGGACTGTGTCTGTGTCACTTACTTTGAAATGTTGTTGTACCCTTGCATTAAATAAATAGTACAGTTGTATTAAGTGCTGTCAACCCAAAGTTGGGCAGTCCCATATAAAGTGGATGAAGGAAGTGCCAGTAGCTGTGAAGCATATATACAGTCTTCAACAGTCGGTAAATGGCTGGCATGCATAGGTAAATCTGGCACACGAGTAGCTTGTCAATGTGTTCCCCAGAAATGTGAGTGTGCTACATGAAATGTAGGGTTCTGTAGAAATTTAACTGAAAATGTCACGTGAACACATCCAGATATGTAGATGCATAAATATAAATAAAATATATAACTATGTAGCAGTAACATCTGTATCTTGGACAGTTAGTATGTCAGATATAGGTCAGGTATATAATGAACTAGCCAAACCCATTACACAATCTAATGCATGTTGCCTAGTGTAATAATACATGTAGGGGATATACACCTGCAGTCAATAGGAATGTAGTGTAGAGTTAAAGTACTGATAAGATGTTAATGGAGGTTTCTTTTTACACCATACTCTATGTGCATAAACAATGCAATTCCATACCTCAATGGGTATATCTAATCTCAAAACATTTGTTGGGACATATGTCCTATTGTTCTATAAATATCTGCATTTACTTTGATGCATGTGCCCTGTTCAAACACCACAATCTTGGCGGCCTGTTGCCACCAATCATCCCTGCATGCTGTTGTAATGTCCACTGTTGTTCAATATATGCATGTGTTATGCTTGCTCTTCAACTGTTGGAACCCTGGTGTGTTGGGTTAATGGGAATATTACTGCATGCTGTTACAACTAATTTGGAATGCTGTTGTCTATGTTGTAATTAAACACACCTAATCACAGAACATATGGGAAGGCTGGTCCCAGTGGACCCACCTGTCCCTCCTCAGCTGGCGATTGCACCTGGCACCAGCAGGTCCGGTGCCCAGCCCGGGCTACCCTCCTCCATTGGTCCTGTGCCACCTTCGGGTGGAAGCACTGCAGGGGATGGGGCTCATCCCCCCTGCAAGCGCGGCTGGAGAATGGCCACCTGTCACCCTCCGAAGGGTTCGGGTTGTGGTGTGTAGGGAGATCCAGCGTTTAGTCGCTGATCCCCTATGCCAGCTCGAGGCGAGAGTGGCATGACTCACGGGTGAGCCTGCCCCTCCTATGCAGCCCACAGCACAGCCACCCTCGGGGCTGTGAAGGTGCAGTGGTGACTGCCCATGGGTGGGGATCTCAGTCCCACTGTTACCATCTGTGGGCTCATGGGCTTGTGATTTCCAAACATCCGTCCCCATCAATTGTGTTCACCCACCCCATGTGTCATACTCCGCCCCTGTATGCATCTTGTTTGTCTTCTCTGTTTACCTCCCCAACCTACCTCCCCAAATATACCTACTTCCTCTACCTCACATTCCACTCTCACCTGAAAAAAAAAGGGCAATCTGTTCCCACAAAAAATTATGCCCCATACATAGCTGCCCATTTCACACACATGTTGGCTGGACATGTAAATTGATAATTATAATTGGCAGTACAACATACTTTGTTGTCCTCACCCCTCTCTCAGGGGTGGAAGGTTTCAAATTTCACTCCAAATTTGTAACATATGCACAGCTGTTGCTGGTAAAGAAATGGGCAGCTATGGACCTTCCCTACACTCGTCCTGCACATCCCGAGCTGGTTTCCCCACTGTCTTTCCCTCTTTGTGGCCCCTTTTTCACCACTTTCCTATCTCCCCATTTTCTTTTCTTTCAAAGAAATTAGCACGGGGGTTAGCAGGAGTAAGCACTTTTAAGCAGTAGTTAGCGGGTTTGAGTGAGTGTGCATGTGTGCACTAAGCTTAGCATCGCTAAACATTGCGCAAACTCACACAAACCCTGTTACAACTGCTTAAAAGTGCCTTAATCACTCTGTATGTCAGGGCCCTTGTTCTGCTCAGCAGCAAAATAAAATACCTCTGTCAGTCTCGAACCCCAGACCTTGGACACACTTGACTGCTTGAAGTACCACTAAGCCACAGCAGATATACAGTAACTTTGTGCTGAAATAAATATATCATGCAATACAATGAGTGAATGTAAAGGAAAAATAGGAAGGCCATAACACAAAGCTTGTTATGTGGCTCTTTACCAGCAATTGTTGTGGAATTGCATTACATGACTATGATAATAGAAGCAGCCATTCTAGCAGCAAATAATGTTATAGAGGCACTTTACAACCCCCACACAGTATCATAGCAGAACAAACACTGGCATATCTGATTAGGGCAGAGGACATACTTCCTGATTGTGAAACATATTTTAGCTGTGTCCCTCTGAATCCCTCTGAAAAGTACTGATGTTAGTCAGAGAGGTGATGTATTACACAATGAATAGTCACAATAATAACAGTAGACACCGCTTGTACTTCATAAAGGGAGTACTAATCCATATGCACTTCTTCACTCAAGTCTACACTTACTGTCTCTATTAGTTGGAAGGTGTACCTCACTTTTAACTACCTATCCCTGACTACAAGCAAATATGTATCTGAGTGTTTCATAGGCCTGGCAGAGGCACAAGCACACAGGCATATCAGCTTATCTGCTGTTACACACTCTGCAAATAGCTTTGTGAGGACTTCCACAAGCATACCCTTATGTAGGAGTACAACACAGAAATACCAAAGGATTTAGCCATGTACTGGTAGCAACTGACTGTAACAATACCATTGTACCAGTGCTGAAAACACCTGTGGGTTGCAGAGACAAAGAATAACAGACTAACATCTGGCTACCATCTGGATAGGTTCACAGTTGGGAACTATGCAGACAGACCACCTGCCTTGATAAACTAACAGGTACACACCAATCCATTAAGTCCAGTAAGATAACACTCACACAATAAGACGTAATGTTCTCTGTATGTCTGCATCCCCCTCATATTATAAATATATGTGTGTTTAGGGTCAGCCAAGGATGTAGGTAGGCATACTCAGTAGTGGAATTGTCCAGTTTACCTGAGACTCCTGTGCTAATGTCAACAATAAAAATACACAAACCCTGCAGAAGTGAGTACATCAATAAGCACAGTATAACAGTCCACAAACAGTTCATGTGTCAAAAGAATACTTCTCAATAACTACTTTTGTATGGCAGTTAATTACATAAGTAGAAAAGAAACTACATACTCACATATATCTTGTGTAAGCATTTGTAGGGGTGACTTAAACTCTACACTGATAGCTCTGTACTGGAAGTGGCAACAGTCAGGTCTGAGTAAAACATGTACATCACTGTCTACACCTCTAGCTTCAGATATAAGAAGTATACCAACCTTCTGACTTAAACAACAGTGTCCACAGCAAACAAGCATGGGCCCCACTCTGAAAATCTGAAAGTGCTACGCCTACAAAACTTAGCAATTTATAGCATTGGGTTGGTATGACAGTGAGTACTGCAATTGCCACACAGCAGGCTGTATGCATTTACCAAATGCTGGGAACCAATTGGTGCAGAGGTCATCACATGCACATGTGCAGATACCTATAAAAGCAGACTGTACTTGCTATCCCCACATGTAATCATTACATTGCACATGATAAAGCATCATTGAACTTGGGGAGTAGTTACAAATTAGTTATTACTTAATAACACAAAAGTTTAATTAAGTAAAAAGACTTGAGTGAATTAGCAAACAAATATATTAATTAAGTAAAAAAAAAAACTTAATTAATAACCAAAAGGAATTAAGTAAAAGCAATCTTTACTTAAGTAACACCAAAAAAAAATAAATTGTCAAAACATACACAGACGGACCTGAAAGTGACAAACAGGTATGTAACAGATATGTGATTACCAGCAAGTAGTAGATGTTTATGAAGAGTACTGTAAATACTATGAAACATGCATATGTGGCAGCAGTAGGTATATATGCACTGATGCCATGCATGACTACTGCCATGGACAAATTAGTGTGTAGCTGTGTGCAGTGGGACATAACTGTGACATATGTAGCTCAGCATTTAATGTCAAACATCCGATCATGTCATCTATGTTCTGTACAGTACTGTGCATAATGGCTGTCTGGGGGAGTAGTGCAAACAGCTATATAAACCTGGATGTGACAGAGTAACACATGCATGATAGCCATATAATGTGTAGCTTAGCATTGCCAACTGCTGTACCAGGCTAATATAGTAATGTAGCATTAGCAGCTATAAATACTCCCTGTAATATTAATGTTATGCACACATGTGACAACTGTTCATGTTGTAGCAAGGCCCAACAGGTCATCCGTGAGGTCTACAGACGTACAACAGTGTGTACCTTGTTTGTGTATGGCACACACATATGTAGAGATATTTATGTGTCAGATATGTTAGCATCTTAACATGTGCATACAGCAAGGTACATACTGCAACTGTTTGTGAAGGATGGACATATATATGTTGGTGAAGGCTGTTATGTGCATATTTTCATGTAGGTTGTAGTGTGTGGCAAATAAGACAGCATACAGTGCTGGTATATGACATGTGGTGTTTAAACGCTGTGGGTATGATTTTCTAAGTTTATAGTCTTCCAGACAGGGAGTCCTGCTAAAGATACATGGCCTGAGAATACCCTCAATGCATTCTGCACAAGACTGTGCAAAATTATTACATAACTGTATCTCTCTCAACCCTTGCATAATTGATATTCCCACCATGAAAGGTGGACTGTATATGTGCCTACATGTAAATCTATATGTACACCAATGGATGTTCATATGTACGCTCAAGCTCAATGTTGTAAATGTATTGCCATCCCTTTTGTTAGAAACCCTGTACCCATGAACTACCACATAGGTGGTAGTCTACTCAACATCAAAAGTGTGATAAGAGACCACGGGACACACGTGGACAGTAGTGTCCCTTTTGATAATCACAGTGCCACACTAGTCATGTAAACTGTGTACGGTCCACATGTCATCACAAAAGGTGTGTCATCCATGGAATGAGAGGTCAGTGTTCCACTCTACTCATCAGTCATAAAACCCATCATAGAGTACAATGGGCCTTTTGGTATGCACCTCAGAAGACATCTACAGCAACTGTAGATGCCAGGCACAAACACCACAAAGAGTATTACCAGACTCAAATAGATGCCCTATGCAGACTGTCTTCCAAAACCACAGCTACACTGTGTCGCATACCGACTACCCAGATCCAATCTCTGCCTAACATACAAAGCTATGCCAAACCCACAGGTGTTGGACATGCTCCATGTAAACAGATCAAAATCCCTACAAGCTACACACTGTACTGATCTAAACCTTGTAACGTAAAAAAGCAGAACATGCTGGAGTGGTACATTCTCAACTCAGACACATACCATACCCTGGAACTAACTACCTATCAATAGCAAAGAAAGGTCCTCATTAGCAGTCGTCATGAATAATCATGATGAATGGATGTGAGATAGGAAATACAACCTGGGAATCACCTCTGTGGCTCTGCATGACAGGGGCACATGAATTTAAATTACATGGGTGTTGAAGGGCAGGGTACCATATGGCTAGGCTTCTATAGGCACTACGCCTAATAGCCTATGAGCTACCTAGGACCCGATACACACACGCATGTACATGTTGCATTAATTGCTATGTGAGGTTGACTGAGTGTGATGGTGAATGTGTAGGTGAATGTGTCAACGTTGTGTATATGTGTGATAGCCTAGTGGGAAACTGTTTATATCATGGTATGTAGTGTTCTAGCTCTGATGCCCACAAAAGATATTATGCTATTGCTAGGCAGGAAAAGCAGTATGGTATACGGTGTGACATAGTCCCATGGTGTTGACTGGAGTGTGCCATTGTAGGCTAAAGCAGTACAAGTATGCTTATTGATTGTTAACACTAGTGAATACAAATCCCGTATGAACTGTAGTACTACCTGAAGCTGTAGGCCTAAACAGCACAGTATGGTGTATATCCACATTGCTTGTAAACACTGTTTTGTTTGCTACCTGTAGTCCTCACACATTACATACCTCAGGCATAATGTTTTGTAAGTGCTGACACACAGTACTGTATGGTACACAGGTAAAGCTCATCTGGGTTGCCATACCTTTGTGTCTTATAGGTATGTCTGATGTGTGTGTGGGTATGCCTGTAACATGGCCTCGGTCGTATGTGTGTTACAGGATATAAGTGCATATCTAGCAACATGTATAGTGTGGTACAGCAGTATGCCACCTATATTGATGAATGTGCACATATGTTACTTAGGGGTTTGCTATCAACAAGTAGTGTGGTGTACTGTTAGTACTGTAACTGTACTTTACAATCATTTCAATGGATGACATATTTCTGTATGCATTAGCTTCATATATACCTCCTGTGGCTAGGTGGTGCATTGTGTCACATACAGTGTGCCATGTGCTGTTGTATAGTCTTACATACTGGTCTCACTTTGTTGCTGTGCAGAACATGGTTTAATATATAGAACGTGCCAGGCACTGTCAGGCAGTTGTGGGCTGAGCACTGATGTGTGGTATTAAAAGTGTGTATCTACTGACAGCCAATAGGTTGCTATATATGGCATTTCATTGATATCTGTACTTTAGAATGTTAAGTGTGCCACAAGACTTGCTCACAATAATTGTTTTATTGTCTTCCAGGGACATGTCTCATCATCGCAACCCTACATATTCCCCTGAAGAGGAGGAAATAATTATATACACCCTATTACAACATCACACCCTGCTGTTCTCCAGAACCAGCCAGGACCAGCATGAGCGCACTGCACTGTGGCACAATGTTGTCCACCGGGTTAATGACGTAGGCGTGCATAACTGGACTTATGAGCAGGTATGCCATCACTGCAGTGATTTAATCAGACATGTCCGGCAGCATGCCTCCGATGTCCACAGACAACAGCTTGCCACAGCTGGTGGTGCAGCATCACATCCGCCCTTCACCAGAGTGGACGAGCTGCTCCTCAGCGTGGTGGCTCCTGGACAACCACTACAACAGATATGTGTCATCATGGAGGCCGGAGTCACCCAGCAAGCTGACTCAGAGTGTGCAGGTAACAAGCCATATCTGTAGACTACTGTTAGCTTGATTGTTAGAACATGCATATGCCAGATGTGTACTGTGTATTTGGAAGATGTGGAGCCTGGTGTTGTGCAATACTGATAATTTGGAACATAATCTGTATGCCTATGACTGACAACCATTGTACTACTGTAAAATTGCAAACTCACAGCAGCAATGCCACAGTTGTTGACACTGACAAACTGTCTCATATCCTTGCAGGTCCCACTGGTGTGACAACAAGACAGCAGACCTATGCCGGTGAGTGTTCTACATTTAATATGGCAAATAACATGTGCATGTCATAGGTGAGTTGTAGGCCATATACACATGTAAAACACCTACACATAATGCATGCTCTGCAAGTTTTCTGTGGGACTATGCACATCCCAGTAACATGAGTAGCTGCCTCAAACACGTGTGTGTGTGTGTGTGTGTGTGTGTGTGTGTGTGTGTGTGTGTGTGTGTGTGTGTGTCTACTTTAGTTAGTGTATTTGTGTTCATGTGTTCATGTGTGCATGTGTTCATGTGTGCATGTGTTCATGTTCATGTGTTCATGTGTGCATGTGTTCATGTGTGCATGTGTGCATGTGTTCATGTTCATGTGTGCATGTGTTCATGTGTGCATGTGTGCATGTGTGTATGTGTTCATGTTCATGTGTGCATGTGTGCATGTGTGCATGTGTGCATGTGTTCAAGTGTGCATGTGTGCATGTGTGCTAACATCATGTACAGATTGTAAAGTATGTTTCCTGTCTCCCTCTCACAGGTGCAGAGGTTGTGTTGGTTGAGTGCAGCAGAGAACCTGAAGACACTGCCACAAATAGTGGAGATGATGAAACATGTGTTGTGGCACAGGCAGGTTTAACAGGGTCTGTCATTGGTCCGCCAATCGACAGTACACAGCTTTCCACACCATCTATGTGCACATTCATACTGCCAATACATCCCTCATCACCAATGGCCTTAGCTGAGGGACAGCATACAGTAGGCATTGACCAGGATAGTGTGGTATCTATGGCACATGCTTCCCCTCACAGCAGCCATACCCAGATTCCTGGAATGGTACCACATAGGCAGATGTCCAGGGGTTCTCGTGGGAGCACTGCTGGTCATAATGCCCCTGGCAGATGTGCCCCCACAGGTCTTACAACCTCAGGTATGTTCCGGGCTGTAATGCAGGCACAGGCACATATGGAACAGTGCACCAGACAGGGACTGAGGGTGCAGAGGGCCCATAACACCACTATCAATGACAGTATCTGTGACCTTGCCGGTGCAGTGAGTCACTACACCGAAGTCATTGATAGACGTTGGGGGGAGACATTAGATGTCCTCCGCAATGTCATGTCCATGTACCAGGACAGTGCAGGATGGCCAAGACGTCGACGTGGACATATGCCAGCAACATCATCGGCTGGCAGTCATCGCAGACGACACACAAGTCACAGCCCCTCCCATAGTGGCAGTACCAGCCCCAGCAATGTTGGAGCAGGCCTGTCAATAGACCATCATAGAAGACCATGTGCATGTGGCTCTGGCCAGTCCCAGCAGGGACATGGGTCCAGTCTACATCCCTCTGCCTCTGATGATAGTACCCAGTCTGGCTTAGTACCTGATACTGTCCGTTGCACCCCTGCCAGGCACAGGTACTGTGGCCAAGACGGTGATCTGTACAGCCTGGCAGGTACAGTCTGTGGCTGTCTCACAACCTTCCATATATGGCAGCCACATGGTGGAACTGTGTGCATGCAGACACACACACATAATCCAAACACCTAGGGCTAACACATACACACACACATTACATCAACATTGACCCATGCTATACTGTTGTCCCTCACACACACACACACACACACACACACACACACACACACACACACACACACACACACACACACACACACACGTCGAATGGATGGGTCAATGTTGGGCTCTGGCAAACTGACAACACACCCTGTGCATATGATGAAATCATGCCACCTCCTGTCATCTGTAACACTGATGCAGGAACAGGCTAACATGGTTCTGATGCACAGGGTGACTTTATAGCAGTGTAGCAATGTTAGCATGTTGTCAACAGTACAGTGTAATGATATCCCTGTAGGTATATCTGAGCAGGCATGATGCATTAAAGCTATGATTATCAATGTAGTATTGTTTACAACAGTGTTAATTCCAAAAATGTATTGTCCGCCCATGTGCCACTTGGCTGATGTGTGCAGTTTTGGCAGCATGTGTTGGTGAGTGGACAGTCTGTGTCTGATGTGTGCAGTACAGATTTGCAGGTGTACATTTGTGAACATGGTAGAGGTGCACTGTCTGCATGTACGTGCATAGTGGACACATGGGAAGGGTGACATGCCCTGTATTACACAGTGTCAAGACTTAATTGTTTCTATTGGTGGCCAGTATGCATTTTAATACACATATGTTTTAACTTGGGTACACATGTGTGTATGACATGGTTTGACCCTATGCTGTGGGTGATACTGTTACTATCTGTCATTGGTTTACATTCTGGTAGTGTACACAACCTCAACCGCCTGACTATAACCAATCGTTAGATGATGTCTTGACAACTGACACACAGATGTAGGAAACTCAGTAGCATTTGGATCCATCTGGTACTATACTATATCAGTAACCAGTGGTATTGACCACCACCCATTCCTGGGACCACTCCTGTTTGGCATATAGCCCTCTTAGGTACAAGCAAACACACTAGGGATATGTCCGTCTGCATCTGGAAATGCATACATTGGCCTATAATGCATTCTTCGGATGAGACACTTATCCTTCACAAGGGTATCATACAGACAGATACCTGTTGTCCAACCCATGCTGTAAAGCTGTAAGCCAAATATAACATAGTCATCCACATTTAATAAACATAGTATCCCGACAGTACCACATAGGTAGTAGCCCCAAACATGTAGAATGAGTACCGATGTGTACATACAGCCAAGTGTTATGTCACCTGTCCTTTGGTATTCACATTTCCATAGGTATTCTGTAGTCCCTCAGTGTATCACATAACCAATAAGGGGTCTGTATGCATATTCACAAAGTTGTTGTACACCTATAATGAATGTCCATTATTGACAGACTTTGCTGTGTTTGAACATGTCTGAAATATACCCAAGGCATGAACCCTCACTCACACTATTCTATAGAAACTGTCATGGGTGTGTCTGACACAGATGACCTAGGCCACAGATTACTACAGTGGCTGGCCTTGTCACAAACATACATATGTGACCAAAGGTCTGAGAAGTAGCAGCACAATCTGTCATAGGTAACATATGTATTCATGTAGAAAGCAGGCTTCACACCTATGAACTAATTGAGGTCACATGTACATATATGTATTTGCCACACACATACCTGAAGTGTGCAATGCACATACTGTTGTTATACTGATATGTCATACAGTAGTAAAAGCTAAACCCACAACACATTGACCAACAGTATCACACACACACACACTCCGCAATTGCAGGATTCAAACTACTACCTAACTATATTATGATACTAGAAAGATACACATTAACACGACACGCTATATGCTTTACTGGGAGCTTTCATTTCCACTGCTATATTTGTAGGATGCTGACATCATCAGACTTGCCAAACAGGAATAGAACACTTTTGAGGTGTTTGCCTAGTCTCCAAAAAGGGCAATACTCTCAAAGGAAATCACACAGACACCCCCCCACTCAGCAATTGCAGGATTCAAACCCCTACCTAACTATGTTATGATACTAGAGAGATACGCATTAACACGACGCACTACATGCTTTACTGGGAGCTTTCATTTCCACTGCTATATTTGTGGGATGCTGACATCATCAGACTAGACATGGTAATGTGTGTGCACTTAGTTTTATGCAATCCCAGGACTGAGACATGGGGGACAGCAGGTGTTACCAGCTTGAACAGGACTCCACAATTCTTACCTTGTGTGATCTATCTGTGGCCCAGTTGCCAATCCATCCGATGACAATACATATTTATGCACAGGTTGTTGATTTTATGGGTACAACGTGTCTGGGATGTTGGAAAAGGCCTATTCAAAGTGTATGTGGGACGTGTGTAGCTCATTTCATTGATGTATGTCCTGGGTGGCTGCCTTGCAAACAGTCTAGCAGGTTTGAGAAAAATGATCTGCCCATGACCAGACCAAAGTTGGTAGGGTTGTGTGTTTATAGGCTTCCAATAGCTCTGTTTCTGACTTCAATCATGATGGACTCCATGGCCTTGCAGATCAGACTTCATCGGCTTATAAGACTATAGTTCCCATGGTCTGTTGTGCACCAACACCTGTGTAGTGTGCCATATGTTACTCTAACCCATTCAACAGTTTCATATCTTGTAGATAGGGTGAGGCTCAACAGACTGTTCATGTGCAGGCTCTGTTTGTTCTGCAGTTCACTTATGACACATACAGGGAAACAATGTAATCCAATTGATGCCATGTTTTCAGCTTTGGAAGGAGCTGTTTACCCATTCTACATGTGATATCTCCTGGCATGATGATAGGGCCTTTTGTCAGTGGGAGGTGGGCATGTATGTATGGGCCTGTCTGACAGGATGTTGGCATTGTCAGTCATTTACAGTTGGCCCTTACTCAGGACATATGAGTGTACATTGCTATTTATGACATAGCTGAAGGAAGTGTCATGTTTCTGTATGGACTCCTTCGCAGATAATCTTTCCATGACCTGGATTGGATAGTGTTTGGAGTGCACATTGTTTATTGATGATACTGATTTCAGGTTTTTTATTTTCTTTGCTTTTCAACTTTCTATGAACAACCTAAGTATCTGTAGTACATATTTGATTATGACACGGTTCCAATATATTATATGTGTCTGTTGTCATGTCACTGTGTGCACAAGTCAGGATTGGTGAATTGTGAGAGGTTCCTGGGTTAACACATGCAACTGTCAGATATGTGTGGCCCACTGCTGTACTCAGATATGGCCTAAGTGTGTGAGCATGCCCAGTTTGGCCTTTCAGTATGTTGTTGCCTGACATTTGCCTCATTTATTCAAGTGTGTGAGCATGCCCAGTGTGACCTTTCAGTATGTTGCTGTGTGAAGTTCACTACATTTGTTGACGTGTGTGAACACGCCCAATATTAACATTTATACTATTATATGTGTGTTGTAAATCAAGTTGTATTTTTACTGCAGGGCTCACCTTTGTGTCATAACTCTACAGGGATTAAGCTGTGCCTGTGGAGTTTCCATTAGACACTTTGCATAGACTTATCAACATTTCTTCATACAGACTGACCAGTGAAATACTGTCATGGCTTAGTGGTTCAGTACTGTGACTATAGTGCACAGTATCTTGGGTTTGAGGACTGTCACTGCTTCATATTTTCATACTGGGCAGACCAGACTGTTTAAGGAACAGTAAAGCAAATATGACCATGTTTACCTGCTTTTGCTCAAGTATGCCTAACTTTGACCAAACTTGCCCAACATTGCTGAATGTTGCCCAATATTGCTCAACATTGCCCAAAGTTGTGCTACTTAGTGTGTGCAATTTTGTTTACATATACTAAATAGTGGTAAATGCTGTTTAGCAATTCTTTATATTGCTTAAAACATGGCAGTCATGCTTCAGGTGGTGCTGCAGGGCTGCCTATGTCGGATGCACATAGTACACTCCCTATACATGTTTGTTAACAGGTAGTGTCAAGTTAGGCATCCTTTTTACTATATGTGCGAGTCAGAGATAGGTATCATTTCCAGGGTTCATACTGAGCCAGTGTATATGCCATGCGTTGCCTCTTCACTAAGGCCAAAGCATACTGGTCACGCCTCCTTCTGCCTACTGGGGCAGGCTCAGGTTGTTCCTCCTCCGAGTCACGCTCTGCCTGTGATGGCCTTGGCAATGGTGGGGGGATGTTTTGCCCAGGCCTATGCTGCTCCTACTGCAGCTGTTTTCTCAGGATCATATTATGTAGCATAGCACATACCATGACAATTTGGGTACATGTAGTTGGTGAGCACTACAAGGCTCCACCAGATGTGTCCAGGCACCGGAACCATGACTTGAGCAGCCCAAACACATGCTCTATTACATTTCGTGTTTGTGCGTGTGCCTCATTATGGCATTCCTGTTCAGGTGTGTGTGCATTTCTGATGGGTGTCATCAGCCACGGCTCCAGTGCATATCCAGCATCCCCCACTAGGTGACCATGAGGGATGTTCCCACTGGCAAATGTCTGGTACAGCTGTGTCAGATGCTAGATATGGGAATCATGGTAGCTTCCAGGGCAGCCAGCACGCACATTCATTATTATGCCCTGGGCATCACACATGATCTGGCAGTTGATGGAGGGGAAACCCTTGCGGTTAAAGTAGATCCTACCCTGCTCACCAGCTGGTGCTTTGATGCATATGTGTGTGCAGTCTATTGCACCCACTACCTCAGGGTATTCTGCTATTTGCTGGAAAAGATGCATATTGCTGGCCAATACCTCACGGGAATTGGGGAAATATACATGATCACCGACATGTGCTGACATGGCATTCAGGAACTGATGCAGTACCCTGGATGCTGATGCCTGTGAAATCCCCATCATATCACCAGTTGGTCTCTGGAAGGTATCTGTTGCTAGTATTCTTAGGCCAACATATACCTTGGTTTCCACTGGGATGGGTTCCCCTCTGTTGGTTCTGTGTGTGAGGCGTGGCCTGCACAGCTCAACAATTTGCTGCATGAGGTCTCTGTACACTCTATAGCGCTCCACTATCTCCAGCTCATGTAGCCCCTGGTAGGTTACCCTGGGCCTGTACACTCTTCTCCGTCTCCTCACTGTGGGTTGCTCAGCAGCATTCGCATTTTCACCACCCTCAGCATGTTGCATATGTCACCTTATAACAGCAATGGCAGCCCCTAACATTTCTTTGTCTCAGTAAAGCTTTTTCAGTTTTCACTTCTATTAGCTTACTGCAGTGTTACAGTGTCTCTGAGAAAAACATAGTGGAAAGTTGTTTGCAGAGTTTTAAGTGCTGGGCTGGGCTAGTGTACTGCCTGTGTAATTGGCTGATTCTGATTGTTTTCACCTGCTAGCTCTGCTAGTTCTCCTTGGTTAACTTCCTACTATTTGTTGTGCTTCCTTTTCCCTTTCTGTTTCCACAGAGGGCAGTGCCACGCATACAAGCGCAAACACGTGCACACAAGCTCACACGTGCGCACACATGCTTACACAGCCTAACACTTGCTGACTCCAGCTTAAATGCGTACACACAGGCGCAAACATGCTTACACAGGTTTCAACAACCTTACACTTGCTTACTCCAGCTTAAACGCACGCACACAGTCTTACTCGGTTTTACAGGCACGCAAACGAGCGCATACACGTTGCAGGCACTTCTACAAGAAACTTTAGTGTTATCCACGGCATACACCTTCGATTTCTTGCCTTTAGCTAGGATACCTGTTGGCACGGCTCTTCCAGTCATGGGTAACTGACAGCAAACACATCCCACTCTGCTCCAATGACATTCTTTCATACATACCTCCATTATGATGTCACCTATCTTCTACTCTGATACTCCCCTTATCCTACTCTACACTCCACGGACTTTGCTCATATGCCATGTGAAATTGGGATTCACTATCCTTACCCTCATTTGCATAGGATTGCCTACTAATGCTTGGTTACATCTCTTAGACTGAGCTTCCCCCCTTAGCAACCTCTACTCAGTAGCCATGTTGTCTTCAGCCTGCCATTCACTTGCATGGCAGATGTATATTTCTAATAAAATGCCTATTTTTGGCTTTTATTTATTTTTTGGGGGTTTTTTAGAGCGCAGCACTTTTGCGTGACACTGCACTATGCTTAAACTTCGGGGATCGAGGTAAAAAAAAATATTATTTTTTTTTATTTTGCAACAGGAAGGATTGCCAATGGCCATATATTTGGCCATTGGCATGCTTCCTCAACTGGATGCATCCTTTATTTGGAGCTGTCATGGCTCCATTTTGCTATTTGCAGAACGGTACTCAGTTGACAACGGAGTACATTTCTGCAAATAACACTACTCTTACTCGGACAGGTTAGGGTTTCCTGGATCGCAAATTTACCTCATTTGCATAACTTTCAGCAGCAAATGAGGTAATTTGCATAACCTAGCACTGTCCGTGTAAGAGCCGTTTTAGGAGCTCTCTTGCACGCCCCTGCCGGCTGTTCCTGGATCGCTCGGCAGACATGTTGGCTGCATGGAGTCTTACTCTACTCTTAGACTCCGTGCAATTCTTTGTGAATCCTACCCTAAATCTTTTGTTCTCATTTTTGCATAATTGTATTTTTATATGCATGCTATCTGGGCTTTCCTTAAATGGTGTCATAACTGAATGCTGAAAACACTGTATCAGCCCATAAAATTAATGAAATAATTCTGACAGAAAAAAAAACCTCTTAAAAATTTTTGATGTCTTGTGAAGAGTGTTTCTGTTCCCCATACCCTGCTCATACATGGGAAAATGTGCCTGCCTTATTCCTTCCTATTAAGATCTCACTGCTCATTGAGATGATGTGAAACCTGGAGCAGGCAGTTTTTGTCTTATAAAGTATGTAATTTTATTTAAAAAGACCTGGTCAGTCCACCATCCATAAAATAAGATTCCTGTTTTGGGATTGTGATCCCCATTTTTCAAACATGGCACAACACCCCTTAAGCCTTCCAATGTATAAACGCATTCATAGCATTACCAGTGACTAGTACAGCCAGTCTTTCCACATCACCATAGTCCACACCTGTTGCACAATGGAAATAAACTATGGATAGAGTAAATCTATGGCCATTCATGAATGGCCATCAGGGTGCTGAATTCTGTGGCTCAGCATTCAGTCCTGCACCAGCAAAATACATTCCATCTGTGTTTAGGAAGAATATTTCTGTTTAGTACATTACTGCTCAGATTTGCATTGTAAGTGGCAGAAAAAGAGCTGTTAAACCATTTCTGTGGATTATATGACCACCAGAATGAATCAATTGTCTGTCAATTGACCTGACCACCTCTTTCTATATCTGTCTACTACACTTTGTTGGCCAAATTATCCACTAATGAGTGGAACCCCTTTACACAAAGGACGCATGCATAAAAAATTAAAATTAAGGCCTAAAATCATAAAATTCAAATAAAAGGAGACTGTTAAAATTACTTTGAACAGGCTAAAACATAACTCTAAGAACCAGTTGCACCACGTAAAAATGCAGCAGTTGTAAAGTGTTCATTAAATTTCATTATCGTGTTTTAATACATGCAATATTATGCAATATGTGATACAACTTCACATTTTAAGTATAAAACAATGATACAGGCATATGTAGAAACTACATGCTATTTAAATGGTACAGCCTTCTACAAAGAATATTTGTCTTGCTAAGGGAGGATACTTAATATAAGGCTTTAAAGTGGAAAGGAGACATTAATATTGTAAAACAAGTAAATAAATTAAAGACTTCGAGCAGATAATAGGTTTGTTTAAAGGAACTAGGAAGAGGGTAGGAAACAGAAGAGTCAGACAGCATGTAATATATATTTAAAGAAGTGAAACAGATGATATAAAGTGGGAGGAAAGAACAGAGTAATAAATATACTTAGAAGGGGCCATGACAGAGATATGTGGGCAAGAGGAGAAGGAGGAAAGCATATGAGTAAGATAACTGGATATTTTATCTCATGAATACAGTTTGCACTAATAAGGTAATCAAGCAGGGTTTAATAAAGGGAAGGATTAATGAATAGCAGAGCATGAGAAGGCCTGCTTATGGGATAATCTTTTAATTTAACTTTGACTGTAGAATACGTAGGCTCCTGCATCATTCTCACTGTGATTTTATTTCATATTTCTGAAATAATATACAAGAATACCTCCTGGTTGTTCTTTGTCAGTCTCAGTTCTAGGGTCTAGGGTTCAAGTCTGACTTCTACTTATTCACTGTGTGGAGTTGTGAATGTTAGGTTTGTGTATGTGTGACATTCCTCTTGGTAACCCATTTTCTTTCCATGTTCTAAATACATGCTGCTTAAGCTTACTGGTGGCTGTAAGCTGTATATCATTGTAGCTTTAGCCTTTGCTGCATGGGTCATTGCTGAAAAGGACCCACAAGTGGACAACTGCTTGGTTAACCAATACCTGTGACTCAGAGTCATAGAGTCATAGATTTGTTAGTAGGTTAACAACCGGGGGGCGGGGGGTTCTAAGCCTAGCCATGTTTTCCCAAAAGAATAATGATGTCCTTTGTCTGAATAGGACATTGTGGGCCAGGCATTTATAAACTACCTCTGTCCATAAGGGACATGGGTGCCAGGCCTGGTGTAAATTTCCTTTTCCCCATCCACTTGTCTAGGTTGCGTTTAAACTGACTAATATACAAACTCAGCTTCATATGATTAGGAAGCCTGCTCCATAGAATGGGCAGTCTCTGGAGCACATACCTGTCTCTCCAGTATGTTATGTTTAAGTCACACACGTACCTCTCAACCCCTTAGTTCTAGAAATCTGAACAAAGCCTGACAAAATGGGGGCAAAGGCCCAAAAATAGGGACAGATTTTAAATATTGCTCTTATAAACTTAGAAAGTTGAATATCAGAGTTTGTGTTAACATGCATTTTCTGAAGGATTTGAAATCTGAAACTCAAATTTATGTCATTATTTAGTGACTTCAATCCTCAGATCATCCCAGGGATTTGACAGAAAATCACCAATTTTATGAGGAACAGACCAAAAAATACGAGGCAAAAACCTGGACATTCTGCGAAAATCTGGACAGTTGAGAGATCACAGACAAAATTCATGTCCCAAGACTCATACCTTTGTGACAGTGAGAAGACACTTGTTCTTTTGACACATAAAATAACATTGACAAAGGAATTTCAGATGCATAATTTATTTGTATCTTCAGCATTAAGCAGCTAGTTCAGCTACTGGAAAGCATTAGGAATCATTTATGGATCTTTTATATGTTTACCTGTTTGTTCCAATAACTAGGTTAAGTGTATCTAGACAGAGGGGTTGTCTTCTGTTAAGAGTCAAGAGAGTGCAAAACACCAAATGATCTTGTCATGTGTGAGAACTTGAACAGAAGTAACATTGTAAATGCAACTACTTCCACAACACATTATGGGTATAAATGGAGTGATTCAGTGACAAAAACATAGCAGGTAAGTCAGTATGAATGCATGCAGTAAAGATTAAATGAAAGCTAAAAAGCAGTGTAGTTTGTGACCTTACAATCAGAATATAAACAGTGAATTATAAATCATTTATTGCACCAGTGACTGGAAATGAGTTTTATATTTAATTAATCCCCACTGATGACTGAAGGTGATGTAGAAGCTGAAAGGTAGCTGAGTGATTGCTTGTGAAGTGGAAAGAATGGTGTGCCATCAGGAATGAAACTTTTGTATGATGATGGAGTTTTTATAATTATCTTGAGAGGTCACTCACGTTACTTATCTTTGATCTGCTGTTAGTTAGTTGCCCTTGTAGCCAAGGGCATCATACAGTTAGTGCCTGTGCAGTCTGAACCCATTTTTGGAACCTACCATTACATCGGGTGGACTGCGACGTAAGAGCTTTCATATAATGCACCAGAGCAAGTCATTAGTATACAATTTCTGCATAGTTTCTCTCTTTGTTACTGACATTCAAAGTGCTTAATGCCATTTTATAACTATGTTTTTAAATTAATTCCTGTAACTGGAGTTTTTCTTCCTTTTCTTTCACTGCAAATGGGTTAAAACCCAGTTCGATAAGCCAGTAAACAAAACATAAATAAATGGCATACCACTTAAGTTGAAGACAATGGAGGCTTTTAGTAAATACATTTGAAGCTTGATCTTGCATATTGACATAATCAACCTTTAATTATCTGGTTCACAGAATTTTATAATTTCATTTGATAACGCTTATCATGTACCATTTGGATGTACATGCTGATTGAGTGTTTATTCTCCTTTAGTTTTTGTAGCTAAGTTGTCCTTTCTATTCTATTTTCACTGATGCTTTACCCCTGTATGTCTCCCTGCCTTCTATCTAATGTTATCTGTTGTGAATTTACCTAGCAGTCTGTTACATTATCCTTCTGCAAAAAGTTTGTGTTTATGTTCCTGTGATATTACACAGTTTAATCTGTAGCCTCCATTCACTCATTGCCCATCATTTTCTGATTTTTGTGCAATTTTTATATGCATTTGTGAACCTACCACCATTTGCATCCCACTACTTCTAATGCAAGCCTACCTTAATAATCCGCTCACTACCCTATATGACGAACTGCTTCCCGAATTTCATCTGACTCCATCACTATCTAATATTAAATAAAGCTGCAATGTCCTGTACCATGCATGAAACCTTGCTACTTTGTGACAGCTACGCTGTGGAGCATTTAGTGATCTCCGTTACATGCAGCTTTTGTCTGAGCATTTAGTGATCTCCGTTACATGCAGCTTTTGTCTGAGCATTTAGTGATCTCCGTTACATGCAGCTTTTGTCTGAGCATTTAGTGATCTCCGTTACATGCAGCTTTTGTCTGAGCATTTAGTGATCTCCGTTACATGCAGCTTTTGTCTGAGCATTTAGTGATCTCCGTTACATGCAGCTTTTGTCTGAGCATTTAGTGATCTCCGTTACATGCAGCTTTTGTCTGAGTACTTAATTCCCATGATGTTTTACTGTGAGAACTTCCTCACTTTAGATCACGAACCATTGCAGAAATTTGGGGTCCTGGAAAGGACCGGTAAACCGTTTAGACTAAGTCTTACCAGTCATCCATTCACATTTCTTTCTTTCCTCTGTTCTGCTGCTAAAATGTCTGCTAAGCAGTGCTGTGCCTTACAAGACATGAGTACCAATTTATACTGCACCCCTCTATAACTCCACCCTTCTACCTACTTCATGCATTACGCTTAAGTTATTCTGTCTAAGCATTGTGGGTTCAGTGTTTTCTTCTTCAATCATAGCCAGAGCTAGATCATAGTCAAATGGGGTCCCAGGCATGGTGATGGATCGAGGACCCCAGCAGCCATTCCAGTGTCCCATTACTAGGCTATGCCCTCCATTTTCCATTAACTCCGTTCAAACTTCTACAATGACTACAGATATTTGGATTTAATTTAAAACTTTTATTTCAAATTTTATAATATAAACACTCATAGACATTTGATAAACAAAACAATATAGTCTTACAATGAAAACAGATTTAGCAGCAATAGTAAACTTCTCTGTCCTTGAAACTTCATCAGAAGCCATCCAAGGCTAAGTAAACAAATATATTTTTTTGCACTTACAGCGTGTATTTGCATCCGCATTGAAGGTCTACTGTGTTGTTTAATTGTTTTCTACATGTTTTTCAAAGATTCAAACTGTTCTTTTAACCTCTGTAGGGCTGCTCTTCCAAGTAAATACAGTGAATCTAGAACTGTGGCGTAGCTATTAGCATTGTCACTCACAGCAAGAGGTTCTATGGCTCGATTCTTGGCTGGGGTGCCTTCTCTGTTGAGTCTGCATGTCCTCCTTGTATTTGCATGGGTTTCCTCTGGGTGCTACGGTTTCCTCCCACATTTCAAAGACATGCATTTGGAGCATTTCTCCTAGAGACTCCATTGAAACTGGGCTGTGTCCCATTTGGACTTTCCCAGTAAACAAATGTAAAATAAACAAAAAGTTAGTTCCAGGCATATGTCTGTCTGTTGTACTTGGGCTCCAAACCAGTCATTTTACATTAAGAGAGTCTAAGTCAGCCCTCTTATGGCAGGAGAGGGCTGATTTCACTCATCTGAACTGACATATGCTGGTACAAAGCTCATCGTGTGCTTATTTGATTGGCCTGTTGGCTAAGGTAGTGTTAAACTTGTTTTTTTGTAATCTTGTTTTTTTGTAATTTTATTTAAGCCTTGCATTTGTGGGAGTCTTGGCTCATTTATCCTGAGCTGCTCATTCTTTGGCGACGATCATAGCTCTCAACTGTACAGATTTTCGCCTCATATTTTTGGTCTGTTCCTCATAAAAATTGTGTTTTGTGAATAAATCACTGGGATGATCTAAGGATTAAGGTCAGTGAATAATGACATACATTTGAGTTTTACACTTCATATCCTTCAGAAAATGTATACTAACATAAATCCTATTATTTTAGCAACTTTTAAGTTTATAAGAGCAATATTTAAAATGTGTTCCTATTTTTGGGCCTTTGTCCCAACATTATATCAAGCTTTGTTCAGATTTCTTGCGCTAAGAAGTTGAGAGGTATGGCGACGATGCCAGAGACTTTGAGTGATTTTACAGGTATCAGAAGGCATCTGAGGCTAACAGAACGAATATAAGTATATTTGTTGCACTTGCACTGTGCATTTTCATCTACTGTGAAGGTCTACTGTGTTATTTAATTGTTTTTTGCACTTTTTTTCAAAGATTCATACTGTTCTTCTAACTGCTGCAGGGCTGCTGTTCTAAGTAATTACAGTGTATCTTTTTGAGTTGTTTCATTTTTTTTCTTGTTTAAGAAAATTGTTATTATTTTAACATATTTACAGTATATATAGATAAAGGAAGAAATTCAACATCACATACTTAGGTTCATAGGTTCATATTTTGGTACTAGGCTATCGGCCCTAGGGCCTATACAAGCCTAGCCATTAACAATTCCCTGTACTGTTATACAATGTTAGGAATATATTGAATCATCAAGGTAATCTTATACAATTAACACATTAGGAGTCTTGGAATTCCAATAGCATAATTTCAAGGCTATTCCAAAATGCAAAAAGTCTTAGTATGAGTTATAAATCGTGTTCTGATCACTTCTTTTTCAGTTTTACATAGTATTGCTGTTAAATTAAAACATTCTTTGAATGTAGGAACTGAATTCAGTTTCCAATTCTTTGTAATAACGTATCTTAGCTACTGCCAGGAAACTCCAGAACAGTTTTTGTTGTCTGGCTTTTGCAAATAAAGGAAGTGGAACATTCATTCATATAACTAATGTAGTTAATGAACAATTAGCAGACCATAACCCCTTATCTCTTCCTAATATACATTTAATTTTTCACAATCCATAAACATGTGTCCAATCAGCTTTTACATCTTTACTCCATCTCCAACAAACCAAATAATTCATTTTACTAAATTTAGAGATTTTATAGGGAGTAACAAACATTTTATGTATATCATCCTAGCATCTCTACCCTACAGCATGCAAACTACACTAGCATCTCTCTCATTAGCCCTCACAACACTAGCCTATATCACATACATACAAACTAACTTACCTCTAGACAACACCACATTCCATACAACACATATTTACACACCCACAAAAACTCACACAAACTTCTCTATCAGCCCTACAATTCTTTATCTTAATTCTACACTTTATATACACAACTTTAGCATACCAAGATGTAACACTAAAAAAACCTCACATAGATTCAGCATAGAAATAACACACATAACCAAACACATACTATCAACCATAAAGAGACAACTAATCTCTGGTGACATACACCCAAACCCAGGTCCATTCAAAACCAAACAGATATCTGACCTACTAATTCTTAATATCAACATAAGAAGTATTGCTAAGACACCTGAACTGCATGCATTTATAACCCATTACGCACCTGACATACTGACCATCACAGAGACATCTCTAAAGCCTAGCATCCAAAATGAAGAATTCCTCCCCCCAGGATATAATATCCTAAGACTGGATAGAGTAGGCAGAAAAGGAGGTGGGGTAGCTGTTCTCTTTAAAAACACGTTAAACCTCCAACTCCTTCAAATCCCTCTACCTAAATTTCATAATGCCGAAACCCTTTTTTCAGTCCTATGCTTAAACAAGACAAAAAAGTTAACATTCTCTGCTGCTACATTCCTCCATGAAATAACTCTCCCATAATAGAGGAAATCTTACAGTGGACAAAAGATAACCTACCACAAGAAACTATCCTACTATGTGACCTAAACACTGACTGGACAACCTGTAACTCCAATAACCCCACTAATCACATTAATGTATGGGTTTGGGTACACAGATGTATGGGTTCTCTCAACTCATTCAAGAACCCACTAGAACAGATAAAACATCACAAAAACAATCCATACTGGACTGGGTACTGGTCAATTACCCCAAACAAAACTACCAGACAGGTTGCCTACCAGATGGTCTCAATGACCACCTCCCCACAATTCTACTACGCAAACGCACTAACTTACCCAAGCCCATAGTTTATAGACTAATACAAGATGTTCGCAACCTAAACCCTTATGATGTCAACACTGTTCTAAGCCATTGTAACTGGGAACCACTACAAACCCTTGGATTAGACCAGGCAGTTGACTACTTATGATGTCAACACTGTTCTAAGCCATTGTAACTGGGAACCACTACAAACCCTTGGATTAGACCAGGCAGTTGACTACTTTAATACTACTTTTCTCAACATCCTTAACAGACTCACCCCTACTAGGAAAGTGAGAGTGAAAGCCAACTATGCTGCATGGCTAAGTAAAGACACTAGAGTCCTATTAAAATGCAGAGATAAAGCCTGGAAAATCTGGAAAAAGAAAAACACCACCTGTTCCAAACAAAACTACCAACAGCTTAGAAATCAGGACAAGGAACAAATCAAACAGGATAAACAGTAAACAGAACTACTTCCCAGGGGCCCAAAGCAAATACTCAAAAAAATACACAAATATTCTGGCAGCCTATCAACTCCTTACTAAAACCAGGTAAAAACCACTACTCCAGCCCCAAACTCCACCAACAATACCATGGACATAGACACTCAATTTAATCACCACTTTACAGAATCCATCCTGGCATTATCCAGCCAGTTATCCAAAAATAACCCTTCATGCACCCCAACCAATCTTCAGAAAGCATTCCCTCCTTTACTCCCCACCTCTACAATTAAAAAGCTCCTTCTAAAACTGAAACCCTCCACCCTTGCAGCCAATAACTTACCTGCTAACTTCCTAAAAATGGCTGCTGAATCTATATCTTACCCTGTCTCCATCCTTATCAACCGCTCAATACAGGAATCCCATATCCCAAACCTCTGGAAAGTCTCATATATCATTCCTCTTCATAAAGGCAGGAACTCTTAAGATTTTTCAAACTACCGATCTATCACCATTCTACCCCCCCAATCTAAACTTCTACAGAAGTGTATCCTCTTCCAAGTCATTAAATTCCTGAACACACATCAACTCCTGTCCACCCACATCATAGCACAACCACTGCTCTTCTCTCTTTCACTAATGTAGTTAACCAACACAGGAACAATAACTTTACATCTGCCATTTTTTGGATCTCTCCAAAGCATTTGGCATGGTCTCACACACTCTTCTGCTAGATTCTCTAGCCTCGCTATCCTTTGCCGCATCTACTATAGACTGGTTCAGAAACTACCTATCCGACAGGCAACAATCTGTCCAATGGCAAGGTGCACTGTCCCCTCAACTTCCTACCACCATAGGTGTCCCACAAGGCTCAATACTGGGCCCACTTCTTTTTTCTAACTTTACCAATAATCTACATAGCTCAACCCAGCATACTACACTTATCCAATATGCAGATGATTCGACTTTAATCTGCACAGCTCCATCTCCAGCCATTCTGCAACAACTCACCCGGAAAACCTTTAACTCTGTAGAAAAATGGATTTCTGATATCCAAACTCATTCTAAACCCCAGTAAGACTAAATTACTACTATTTACCTCTAACACATCAAAAACTGCTTCCCTCTCCTTCACCATGGCACTACCATTTCCCCTTCTAACCATACCAAACTGCTTGGCATTGAAATTGATAATAATCTTCACTTCAATGTCCACATCTCACGTCAGCACTATTGTGGGAGGATAGGCCTGATTTCACTCATCTGTGCTGGGAATTACTGGCACAAAGCTCATTGTGTGCTTGTCTGATTGGCCTGTGGGCTTAGGTTTATTCTAATTGTATTTAAGCCTCACATTTGTGCAAAGTTGCTCTTCGCACACTGGCAGTTCATGGTGACTTGTATGTACACAAATACCAACAATTTAAATATCCTCTATAAAACTACCTCAGAACTTTACCCCTGTTCTGCAGCACTCACCAGGCAACAAGTTTGTGCAGTTAGCAGCACTTACACACTCAGATGGGAATTATTTTAGTTAGCACTACCTCATCTTAAACTATCACTGAGTAGCAAGCAGCTAGTCTGGTTTACAAACCATAGACACTTACACACATTTTCAGGACCACACATACATGCATGTGTTCTTTGATTTACCTTCCTGATTATATTAAATTATATTAATTGTATAATACAGTGTCACTTGTTAGAGTGTGTTTTAAATATGTAGTTTTGAACATTTTTTCCATTAAGCAATGAAACAAAATATATGAACCAAGAATGAGAAAACTGCCAACTACAGAATATTTCAGCCAAAAAAGGCCCCTCAGACTTCTGTCATTACAATCCATCAATATCAGTCAATATAGCAAAATCTCTTCAGAAGTAAAAGTCATCTGAATAATTCTGCATTAAAGAGATATGTAACTAATGAAGAGGTTGCTGCTAGCAAACAATTTTATATTTCAGCTAGTGGGCCCTAGGCAACTGTGTAGGTTGCCTAGTGTTGGTTCTGGCTTTGATCATAGCTGTCCAACTCATGGCCATTTAGTTTATTCTACTACTACATGCTCATCCATCCACTTCTGCATCATAAGCATCCAGGTTCTTCCAGAATTCAATGTCCCTGATACAGAGACAGTCATAAATTCTTAACCACTCTTGTGCAGTGTGATTTATACATATGACTGTATTTATTTGTTAACCAGGTATGTGAACAGCTCTAGGATGAGCACTTTTCATACAAAACCCTGGCAGATGCCAAACTTTTACAATGCATGATATATAAGCCAGTTTATACATATATGATGTATGTACATTGTAATGGAAGCAAATAAGACTGGAAGGTTATTGAGCTAAAATATGAATATGTTTGTATTCTCTGAACCATATTGCAAGCATTTCCTCAAATTAAGGATGGAGCACCTAGGCAATCCAGATATTAGGTGCAATAAAATAAATGTTCAATCACTCACCATGTCAAATTTGTTGATTTAAAATATAATCTAATATAATCTATAGTCTGTAGATGCAGAGCATTCAGTGGGGAGATAGTGAGCAGAATGTGAAGAGATATTACTGGCGTAATATAGTAATGTGAAGAGATATTACTGGAGTAATATAGTAATGTGAAGAGATATTACTGGTGTAATATAGTAATGTGAAGAGATAAACCACAGCTCACGACCAGAGCAATCACAAGGACCTGGAAACAAATAATGTACTTCAAAAGACTCCTTTATTCCACTTTATATCCACAGATAAAAACAGCTCTTCAAAAACGAGAACAAGAAATATTGTCAAGCGCTTTCGCCCGGGCTCTCCCAGGCTTTATCAAGACAACTATAAGTGGAAAAGCACTTCCTTTATATACATTTGCCTATTCCCCTGCTTCCTTAATTGTACTGTTGGACTTAATTATTGTTGGACTTGGGATTTTGTCAACATTGTTTATGTTTTTATGTTGGAAAGACTGAAAGAACCCTAAAAAGAAGGGTATATGAGCACATTTATGAAATTAAGAATAAGAAGGAATCGAATGCATTTTATAAGCATTCTCTTACTTGCAAAAATATGTGCTTAAAATTTTTGGTGTTGGAACAAGCATTTGATAGTGTAAGAGGAGGTGACTGGGAGACATCCCTTGAACATAAAGAATTGTTATGGCAGTTAAAATTAAATGCCACAAAACCACCAGGCCTTAATGATGCCATAAGCATTAATAGTGTCCTGAAGTTGCGAAGAGCCAAATTATAATAAATGTGGTTCACAAGTAGGTTTGTAACTGTATAATGTGCATGTAATAACTGTCATAACATTTTTAGTAATAAGGGTTTAATAGCGATGGTTTTTTACATCGAATTGTTGTAAATAAGGTTATATGTACTGTTATACATTTCATTATTTTGCATTATGTAGGAATGTATAAGCAGAAAGCTAAAATGCATTTGTATACATATATATTTTTTAGGAGGTTTGAGTAATTTTTGGAACAGGAACTTTCTATTTAAGCATAATATTGGTATAGAAAGTATTTTATATACATATTTTATACATTTTTATAAATATGTTGGTTTCTAAAAGCATGTTTCTTCTTCTTTTTTATTACACTTAAGAAACATGTTTTACAAAATTATTTTTTAGTATAGCACAGATAATTTTAATAATATTTACATAATAACTTAGTTAGGTTTATAAATAAATAAAAAACTTTTTTACAAGCAAGGTATACCATAAAATAATTTAAATTAATTTATGGACCATATAATGCTGCTAAAGTGGATTGTTAAAAGTGCAATTATGACATAAAGTCGATGTATGTGTTTTTATTTTTATTTTTTCACTTGTTAGTTTATTTCTAAGGTTTTTAAATGTTTTTAAATAATATTAACCATTAGAATTTTTTAAGAAATATCATTTGGTTGTGTTTAATAATAAAAATAATAAAATTTAATTAATTAATTAAGTCCAGCAATTACAATTAAGGAAGCAGGGGAATAGGCAAATGTATATAAAGGAAGTGCTTTTCCACTTATAGTTGTCTTGATAAAGCCTGGGAGAGCCCGGGCGAAAGCGCTTGACAATATTTCTTGTTCTCGTTTTTGAAGAGCTGTTTTTATCTGTGGATATAAAGTGGAATAAAGGAGTCTTTTGAAGTACATTATCTGTTTCCAGGTCCTTGTGATTGCTCTGGTCGTGAGCTGTGGTTTACTGGTTTATCGTGCTTTTTTACTGATTTACCGATTTAATGTGAAGAGATATTACTGGTGTAATATAGTAATGTGAAGAGATATTACTGGCGTAATATAGTCTATGGAATAATAATAATGATAATAACAGTAAAGGTGGCCGTGGTGGTGCAGTGTTTAGTGTTGTCGCCTCACAGTAAGAGGTTCTTTAGTTCAATTCTTGGCTGGGGTGCTTTCTGTGCAGACTCTGCATGTCCTCCCTGTGGTCATGTGGGTTTCCTTCAGGTACTCTGGTTTCCTCCCACATTACAAAGGCATGCAGTAGGTGGACTGGACACTCTAAATCTGCCCTAGGTGTGAGTGTGTGTGCAAGTGACTAGTGTGGATGAACCACTGCAGCAGGGCTAGCCACCTGGCAGTGCAAGCTTTAGCTTGAGATGATTGCCACTGTTGAAGTAACACCCCCATCCCATTTGGAAAAAGGGGTAGAGGATGGATGGATGTAATAATAATATCAAATCCACCACCTACTTAATATTTTAAGTGTCTACAAAATAATACATGTAGAATAGGCAGAGATGTTGAGGTTAAGAGTAACTATATATAATAATATGAAAACAATACATCTACCTTCTATCTGTCTACATATACTATTTACTTATATCTATCTAAGTCTCCAGTCTGCCTTAACACTAAGATTGCATGTATGTCTACCTGCATCTCTTCTGTCTTTCAGTCTGCTTATGAAGTCACCTTATCTGTGCCTGGTACTTGCTGTTACTGCAGTAACAGTGATAGAAACATTGCATTCACTAAATGATACTCTCTTTATCCTAGGAGGTAACTGTTTCAGGTTAGTAACTTTCTGCATTCTGTCCCACTCCCACTTACCATATGGGTGTAGATGGTCTCCAGGCAGCTGAGGTGGGGTAAGGCCTTGTCTGTAGAGATCTGTACTATAGGTACTCTGATCAAGGGTCAAAAGCTGCTGCTGTGAAAGCCTGGAGTATGGAACCATGATCCCCTCCATTCCATGGACACTGGCTGCATCTAGAAGGTCAAAAGATCAAAGGTCAACACAGGAAAGAGGCTGTACACTTGCATTTTCAGTAGAACCCTTTTTAGTTTACTTCTGATTTGATATGATTTTTATTCAGTTAAGCTTGCTTGGGAATTGACTGCTATGGTCAAAAACAAGAATGTTTTATACAATTTGCTGTTTACTGTAGATACAACAAAAGAATCATGAGTATAAGCAAACAAATAAAATGTTGACACTATGACAGTGCCAATAGCCATAAGTCACCAGGGTCAACTCAATGCTAAGTAAATAGCCTGTTTTGGTGACTTTGCACTGTGCATCTTCTACATTAATATTTTTATTCTAAGAAAAAAATTGTGTTGCTTTCAGATTCTGGTCCACCCACTGTTCAGTCTTGCATATTTCAACATTTTAGTGCTGATATTCTGAGTATGCCAGCATTATACATATTAACATCAAGAATGCATCCCAATGTTGGGCTCCCTAGGGTTGGGAGGGTGGCCTAATGGTTAAGGTGTTTGCCTTACAAACACAACGTGCAGGGTTTGAGTCTCACAAGAGATAATTAGGTAGGCTTAAAATGGCTTGCAAAGGCAGTTAGCTTAGTACTAATCTATGAACCTATGTCAGCTAATGAGAATGTTGAAAATCATAATTTAAATACATCAAAGTCTTACGTACTTATGAGGCAGCCCAGTTCTAGCAAACTGGTGCCTGTGTCTTGTATTACAGAAAGAATGATAAACCATATTAATGGTGTTAATGCTCTAGGATGGAGATATTCAGTCTCTGTACTCCAAGAGATCAAAGTTGTGGTGTTCAAGAAGAATTTTAAACATGGGGCAGCACAGGACCATCTTTTCTGAATTACAAGCAGTAAGAAGAAAGTGTAAGTACAGAATGTACTGCACCTTGCTTAAAATTTAGTAGATTACATGTTACTATGCATGGGTGATGTATTCACCTGAGGAAGCATGCACATGACTGAGACAGAATGTTCTGTTAGTTTAAGTAGCAAATAATCCACAAAGTGTCTCACCGGTCTGTGTTACTATTTTAATGGTGTACAATATACATTATTACTTTGGGAGCAACAGCATGGTGACATGTCCACAGGCATATTTGTTTTAGGCAAATTGGCAGCACATCAGAAAGCAAGATAAGAAAAGAATAAGACAAGTAAAGAACTTATTAGATATAACCCTTATGCTGGTTAAATGACAGAATTAGGCAATTATATGGGAAATATTGGTAATAAAGATGGAACTATTAATATTAATATTGGGGAAATGATTTATGTAGGGTGAAGGTTATGCAAAAATGAGCCCTCTTAAAGCAGTTCCGTACTGGGCTAGTTGATATAAAGTGCTTGGCACATGCAAGCAAATTGTTTTAAAGATTATTTTAAATTGTTTTAAAGGTAATAACTGGGTAATCATAGGATCATAGGAAGTTACTAGGCTATTGGCCCTGAGGCCCTTACAAGTCTAGCCAAGAATTTAGCCCATGTTCCAACAAGTCAGCACCCTATGCCACTGTCAAGCAGGGACACAGGTGGAATCCCAGGAGTGTATTTTCTGTTCCCCATTCAGTTATCCAGGTTGCGCTTAAAAGGTTTAATGAGGTACTCTGCTTTACGTAGAGGCAGAGTCTATTCCACAAATGGGGGAGTCTCTGGGACAGAAATCTGTCTCGCCAACAAGTCCTATTGATGTCACAGACCAAGTTGAGGTTGTGCGTGTGGGTTACTCAAGTGGAGCTTGACTTGTGGATATGCATCAGTCCCATCAGGGTGGGATCTGAGATTGCTTTGCATGTCACACAGAGGTCACCTCTGAGGAGCCTCCAAGAGACTGAGTAGAGGGACAGGGCTTTTAGCCTATGTGTGTTGGGTAGATGTTTGAGGTTCTTCATTCTCTGGGTGAGGAACTTCTGTGGTCTCTCCAGCTGCTGCATGTGCTTTGTGAGGTACATGCTGAAAGGGGCATTGTACTCAATAATGGGTCTTATAAGGGAAGAATACAGGGATGTTATGACCACCTTTCCCTGGATGAGACATCCTTACTAATGAGGTGGGCTATCTAGAAAGCTTTCTGTACAATGGAGGCAATATGGTGGTCAAAAGTCAGTTTGCTATCAACCTGGGTGACCAAGTCCCTTATGACTGATTGCGTGCTTGTGCCTTATTATCAATGTGATAATTTGTGGGGATGTTATTCTCCCCAAAAGGGATGATGATGCATTTTTTGGCATTCAGTTTGAGGCCATGTTTTTGGCACCAGTCATTTGTTTTGGTGAGACCCTCTTGGAGGATGTCCACATCACTAGGGGAACTGATGACAGCACTCACCTTGCAGTCATCTGCAAACGTGGTCAGTCATAGCCCACTAGATTTGGACTGCACCTCTGTGAAGTATATCCCAAACAGCAGAGGCACCAAGACCGATCCCTGGGGTACATCGCTTGTTATGGGTCTACTACTTGAGGTGGCTTCCCCTATTTTGACTAGGTGGGTTCTATCAGTGAGCCAATTTGCTACCCATCTGGTAACATATGGATTGATGCCTAGTTGAGAGAGTTTATTTATTATACCTGAGTGGGGAATAGTATCGAAGGCCTTGGCCAGGTCAAGGTAGGCAGTGTACACTGTCTTCCCCTCGTCTATGGCCTTGGTGACTGTCTCAAAGAAGTCAACCAAATTTAGCAGGCATGACCACCCCTTGACAAGATCAAACTGTGTGGGATGAAGTGTCAGGAGGATGCCAATGTCCTTGTTAATGAGGTCCATGATAATCTGCTCTATTGCCTTGCAGATCAGGTTAGTTAGGCTGATGGGTCTATAATTTCTTGGATTGGTGGATGCTCCACTTTTGTGCAAAGGGATGACAGTAGGTGTCCTCCACTCAGCTGGGATTAAGCCAGTACTCAGGCTTTGGTTGAATAGGGTACCTAATGGTGCTGCAAGTTCCTGCCTGAGTTCATGTAGGATGCAGCCTGGGATGTCATTGGGTCCCATGGAGGCTGTAGTTTTTGCCTTTGAGTGGGCAGTGATGATTTGCACCCTAGACATAAGGGGAGGGGGGCAGGTACTGGGGATGTCCTGTTTACTGATGGGGGGACAGAGGAGTGAAGTTTTCAGTGAACCTGTCTGCCAGCAGGTTGGCTATATCTACAGGGTTTGTGTATGTGGTGTCCTTGACCAATAGTTCTGAGCAGATCTGGGCGCTTCCCTTGAGATTGCAGACATATGTGAAGAAAGCCTTATGATTGTCTTTAGTAGATGTGGCCAAGTTGGACTCAAAGTTTGCTTTGGAAGATTTCACTAGTGCTCTTATTTGCTTGTTCAGGCTAAGGAGAGATTGTTTCCAATTAGACACCTGCTCCTTCTTGGTCCTGAACAGCAATTTTTTCCTTTTATTATAGAGTTTATTTATTGTAGATGTCCACCAGACAGGTTTACTCTTCCTTGAGGAGGATGATTTTCTCCTGTCTTGTATTCCTGATTCCATGCAGATTTATAAATGCTCATATAGTACTTTGGTGTAGGTTTGGACATATGTGCCAGTTCCTGTTGAAGGGTATGGGGCTGTGAAGCTGTTTATACCTTCCCTCAGGAGGTTGTAATCAGCTTTGGAGAAGTGTTTTTGTTTGACCCTAGCTGGGGGGGGGGAGGTCAGGGGAGATGGTGATTTCGAAAGTGACTGCTTTGTGGTCAGATCTCACCAGGGATGATGATACTGTAGGGATGCTGCTGTGGTTACTTATGTTGGTTAATACCAAGTCCAATATATTTTCACCTGTTGTGGGGGTGTCAACCAACTGGTCCAGGGCATTTGCATTGATGAAATCAAGGAATCTCTGGACATTTGTGTTTTGGTATGAGTATTGCTTTCAATCTATGGTTGGATAGTTAAAGTTGCCCAGGATCAATGTGAAGGGTTGAATCTCGATAGATTCAAAGAGGTCCAGATAGGTGGAGTGGGCATCTTGAGTCAGAGCTGGAGGCCTGTAGCTAGCTATGACTTGAATAGAGGTCTTCTCAATTGTTAACTGCACTTGGAGTATTTCCTGTGCATCATACTGTTTGACCAGCCCAGAGGTGTGTATGTAATGTTTTTGATGCTAATGACTATGCTATGAAGAAGTGCATATTAATGACAAGTACAGAGGAAAGCAGTGCATCCTTTTTTCCTTGGTAAGAAATTATTTGTCAAGTATTCCAGAAATTCTGCATCTGGGGGTGGGGAGTTGTGGGTCATACATGTGGAACAACTTATGGGAATAGGAACCATTCAGCTTATTATATACTGAATGCATCCAGAGTTGTCTCATTGAAATTCAGCCCATTGCTGTAATGTTACTTGATAGGTAGTTTATAATACACTTGGGAGGTTAGTAAGATCCCCCCTCACATTTTGAGTTAAAGGTGAAGCCTTATTAAAAAAATAATGAAATTCACTGTACTGAATACTGATCTTATTGACCCTCTTTTTTTACAAAATAAGAATGATACAATATTAGGATTCATGTCAGAGCAATACCAGGTAGCCTTTCATACTGTAAAAAAAAAAAAAACTACTGCAGTTATAGTAGTTATAATCGGATTAAACAAAACAGTAAAAGTTAATCACTTTATAACAACTTATTATGCAAAATGTCAGTCTATCACAGCTCTCATTTTTACCTTCAGAATTAGGGACAAAAAGTAATAAATTCAGAGAAAAGACCCTAAATTAGGGACACTTTTTAAATACTGGTACTGTTAACTTAGAACTTCTTAAAATGTCCAATTTTAGGAGTAATGGAGCAAAATTCTGAGGCAAAGTTAGGGGAGTTCCTACAACCTGGGACAGTTGAGAGGTATATGCTTGGGCTTCACTCTGCTCCCCTTACCCTACCTCCAATTCCCACCCCCACTACATCTAAACTTACACCTGCCTAACCCCATCCCAATTTTTCCTTCCTCAGTCAGTACCACTTACTAATTACTTTAATAAATCCCATACTTTCAGCACTTTCCACTTTCAACTACACCACAATAAAGATAAATCCAACCTTTTAAAACAATAATATATCACACCCCCTATGTCTCGTACTAGACTCCCTTTTGATCCTCTCCTTTATATACATATCCACTCAATTTATAATATTCCTAATATCCTAGCTCACCACATTGCCAATACTTGTCTCCCACCTTACATCACTACCAGATCATACTCCATTTCAAACTTCCACTGTTACCTCCACCTCTACACATCTCTCTCACTCCAGCAGCTACTCGAATATCTCCCCTCAGCTATTTCCTAACAGTCTAATATACTACTCTACTCCTAAAATCCTTAGAACACTCCATACTAAACTACACTTTAAACAGCTTGCATCTACTATTAAAAAACACAATACAATAAATTGCCATTTTATCTCCCATTGTGGAGATATCCACCCAAATTCTGGTTTTCTCTCAAACACACATTCTAGAAATATAATGACACTAAACCCTAAAAGTCTGTGCAATAAGATATCCCTGCTTCACACATGGATTAATCAGTACAAACCTGATATCCTAGCATTAACAGAAAACTGGCTAAATTCTCATGTAAAAAACTCAGAAATCATATCCCTAAACTATAGCATAACTCAACTTGATAAAACCTACAGAAAGGAGGAGGTGTAGACCTACTCTACCTCAATACCTTTAATATCACTCCTTTTACTAGTAGCATTCCAGCATTCACAAATGCAGAGGTTCTTATATATTTTCTAAATCTTAAAGACATCAAAATATCTGCTTCATAGTACTATATGATCCCTAGGACAGAATATGCCCATCCTTGAAGACATACTAACCTCGGTCTCACAAACAATTAACCATGAGGCAATTATTTTAAGTGATGTCAATATCGATTGGCAAATGTACTGTTCTGAAAATGCAACTAATAGCATACACCTTTTTGGTTTCACTCAAACCATCAACTCTCCTGCTAGATACACTAAAAACTATACCCAGCAATCCATACTACATTGAATTCTTGTATCCCATCCTGCTAATTTTACCTCTACTGATACACTCCCTAATACCGTAAGTGATCAGCTATCCATGTATGTCCTCAGAACCACCACTCACCTAACAAAGAAACACACTCTGAAAAGCATCTATAGCATTACTAACTTTTCTCATGAAAAGTTTAATGAAGCACTAATGAATACAGCTTATACTTTTACTTCTTTCGGCTGTTCCCGTTAGGGGTCGCCACAGCAAATCAACTGTTTCCATTTCTTCCTGTCTTCTGCATCTTGCTTTGTCACACCAACCACCTGCATGTCCTCTCTCACCGCATCCATAAGCCTTATCTTAGGCCTTCCTCTTTTCCTGTTACCTGGTAGCTTCATCCTTAGCATCTTTTTCCCAATATACTCTGCATCTTTTACTCAGTAACTAAAATTTGGAACTTCCTTCCCCTTACTACTAGAACATTATAACCTGTCTACCTTTAAATCCTCTTTAAAAATACCTAAATAAAACCTGGATATGCTCCTCCTCTAATCCTGGCTAACATAACTTTTGAAATCTCCTACCCCTGTCAGACACAACCACCTAAATTCCCTCACCCCTCTTCTTATCACCTACCATCCCTAGCCTTTTTCTCTTTGGATATACAACCTTTCTCTTATATTGATATACCCTCTACCCTTTCTATAAACACTTCTTCCCTTAGTTTTTAAGTATCCAAGCTCCTCTTAATACTTCTTCAGCATATCTTGTATATTCCTAGCTCCTTTCACCCCCCCCCCAACCTAACTTCCTTACAGTACTACTCAGGATCCCTCTTCCTTATATCCTTACAGTTGACTTTCTTTTAACATCTCCCTATACTTTTCCCACATCTTTCAACAATGTTCCTCTGTTTTCTTTCTAAATTTACTGACCAAACTGTAGCAACAATCTTTTCTTCAGTATTACTTTCTTTATGCTCTGCTAATATGATGCATATGCTGCAATATATCCCAGTATCGAATCACATATACAAATGAATTGTAATATCCCTTATTCTGTGTAAAATGATAAACTACCTACCATCTGTATAAGTGAAGAAATAGTAATGTGTATATACAGATCTATGTCAGATTATCAAAATTCTGAAAATTCGAAATTCATATGGCAGAGATCATATCATCGAAGTTTTGGAATTTCAAACATTAAAAAAATATATATTTTTAACATTTTTGCAAGGAGGGGGCAAGCACCCCAGTGCCCCCCACACCCCCCTGCTAATTAAAGATATCAACTCTGAAATCTCACTTCATTGCAGAAAAGGGTAAATTTCCCATTCCCTGCTATACCATGATCTCCATTCAAAAACGTTCAAAGTTTCAACACTTTGATTATGTGGTCCCGACCATACGACTTTCAGAGTTTTGAAACTTTGATAATCTGATAGGAATCCATATGTACATAGATTTCTGACTGTAATAATGTTAAACTATTAAGTGTGGAGCTATTCTTCACAAGTCTCCACTGAAAATGGTTACTTTTTACCCAGACTGACTTTCCTGGTAAATAAATGTCAAATAAATAAATAAATATGTACCCATGCTGTTTATGTGAGAACCTTTAATACAGCCTTAGAACAGTGATCTATCTGTGAGGAAAGAGAAAACATTTATTCCAACCTCAGCTGTAATGAAAGTGCCAGTAAAATATCTGCACTATTTAATAGAATGACTTCTGAAATATATGAGTTAGTGAATAATTCACTAGCTTTATGGAAGCCTAAGACAAATCATGATATTGTAAACATCTTGCAGTGTGTTTTAAGCCCCAAACCATCAGTAACTGCAATATAATATTGATTTCATTAAAGGAATCAAGAAAACATATAAAATATCCAAGTATGTAGCCAAATTCTGCAAAGTGGCACAGCACTTAAAATTTGTAGGGGGATTGACTTTAAAAAGACAGACTTATGTGTTGCATAATGCTGAACATATAAGAAGAATGCTACTGTGTAAGGGAGATGCGACATTAGATAAAGCCGTGAAGATGGCAACATTTATAGATGTAGCTGAGAAAGGTGCTACTGAGCTGCAGGAGAGCATGTTTAGTGCATTGTTAACATTGCCAGGGCTAGGCATGTCTGTGGCAGAGATTTATGTTATGCTGCTGATTGATGGTTCTAGGAAAACAAGAGGATGCCACAAGAAAGGGCATAGTGATCCAAACTGCAAATGGTATGATGTACCAAGCACAAGTTACAGGCTAGTTCATTCAATTTATCTAACAGGTTGGAGACTGCCAGTACAGGCAATATGCCTGGGTAAGAAAACGTGGAAAGTGAAGTGGAACGTTTGAGAGCTGCAGTGTTTGAAAGTACACAATATTACTAAAAGGGTGCATCAGAGTCATTCCAGATGTAGCAAAGGGTGGAATGACAGCAGAATTGTATACTGCAACAGCAGTATATGTATATATTTTTTTGCTAACTATAATATACTATTTGTACACATTCCACTGAAAGAAGTCAGGGTTGTTATTGAAGATGCACTGTTGAAAAGCTGGGTTGTACAGATAAAACAAAATACCAGAAATGCATAATGATAAAGCATATACATACTGGACTTAGCAAGACCACCATTATTTGGCAGAAAATAATCATGAAAAAATATTTGTATTACTGCATTATTAATTTTTTTTATAAGGGCCATCACAAATTGATAGTTACAAGGCTGCAACAGAGAATTTCTTATATCTGCTAGCAGCTGCAAAGCACTTTGTTATATCTTTCTGTATAGGTTAAAGAAGCACTTGCTTTGATCTCACAGGGATATGTATAAGGGTTTCATGTAGCATTTTTTGTCAAGGATATGTGATTGTCAAGGATAAGCTTCATAAGTCGCAAGGAAATGCAGGAGGTTGGATAAAGGACATGTAAGTGTCAGAATGCACTGAAACTTTGGTCATATTTGGGACTTATGGATCACTTCATTGCAACAAGCTTTCAATTCACATGAAACAGATCCCTTCCCAGACCCTCTTCAAATGCAGCCTGGCTCAATGGATAGATGATGGCAAATTCACTCCTGGTGTGGTGCCCACGCCTCTTCTGGAAAGAGGAAGTTGGTATTAACTACCATAGACCTTTACCTCTATGAACTTCACTCACCTAACCACTGACAATTGGGGCATCTCGGGATAAATATGGCAACCGTTGTAAGGGCACTAGGGCTGTTAGCCTAGTAACCTCCTATGAACCTATGCAAGCTTTTATTCAAACCTCTTGACAGGGTTGTATTATATGTCTGCAAGGCAAGAGGACTGAAAATGTGAATGCGCTTTTTGGGTGATCAAAGAGATTATAATATCATGATGCTTTGTCTTAAGAAAGTGGCATCATTTTATTACATATGTTCTCAGCACAGGAAGGCCTTGCATGATTGCTTCAAGATCATTTTTAGTAGTGGAGTAGGAACCATTGATCAACAAACTCAATCCAAAAGAATCAGACATAATTCTCAACTGTTCCAAGTATGTGACCTTGCTTTGAAATGTACCAGGTGTAACCACTAAAGTGACATCAGCAATGTTGCTGACAAACGGGAATGTAAGGACCAGACTGTACATACTGGGACTAGATGCCCAGTTGTATACTAGACTGAGGAATGACCAGAATTATAATCACAAAAAGATAGATGTCCAGAGCTATATCCCAAAAAGGCAGGATGACTTTAGCTGGGCAGTAGCCATGATGGATACCACACTATACTCCTTCATAGCTATGCTGAGAAGTGTGTCTCATATTTTTGTTGCGTTATGATCAGTTTGTTCACCAAAACCAAATGTCAACTTAAGAAACACTGCAGATCCCCAGGTGGAGGACTTTGCTCTCAGGATATAGTTATAAGATGGCTATATCTATTTCCCATGGTATAGAGATAATCTCTTCTGGGTCATAGAGATGATGTTTTAAGCACCTGAAGAAACTACTGTCATGTTGAAATTTGGAAAGAAAATATTATTTAAGTTAAAATAAATGCAAGTGCTGATTATAACATTTCAAACAAAAAAATATCGATAATAACGGTCATGACAATACTTACTGTAAAACACGGAATCACGTGGGCAAGTTCACTGATTTAAAACTGAAATATATCATTTTAAAAATCTAACATATTGGTGAACATTTCAAACTGGATATAACTCATGCTTATTAATAACTCAGTATTTAACATGGTTATCATAGACAATCTCTTGTTGTAGATGGAACGTGTAGACTTTGTCAGTAACATTTCATTTTATAGGCCATTTTACATTGTTGTGCCTCTTGCATTGCTGTGCATAATTCTCACCCTTACCTGAAGTATATAATTAATTTGGGGCAAAATGAATTGTGTCTAGACACTTTAGCCAAATATGGAAGAAAGTGTATCACGTCTGACAGAACATAAACCAACCTGTCAGTTATGAGAATTTGCATCATTTACTACTATGATTTTATCTTTTTCATGTCTGCATGCATGGCTAGATTAATTATACATTAACGAAGTGCTTAAATTAATTCAGTGGGATCCTTGTTCTCCCTCCATACATCTGCTCTCCAAGAATTGTAAACAAAAGATCAGTTAATATGGAAACAGAATGGTTTAGTGATAATAACTTTACAGAAAAAACTAGTCAGAGAGAGGTGGATTAAATGTGGGGAATGAAAAATGACTTCTGAAATACATAAACAGATTAAGAGGGAGTCAAAAATCTGGATGAAACATCAAGTTCTTAAATGTTATTGAAAGGCTAGAATAATGGAATTGTGATTTGTAAGAAAAAGCACACATTTCTTACATTCCAATAATCTTTGTTTTGTGAAAGGAATGTGGGAGATGTACAGCAATAGAGAAGATCTGGAGTAAGGTACACTGTCTCTACAAAAGCATAATAACAAGCTAAATTGACTGACTATGTGGCTACTGGCTACATGAGCTCTTGTCCGATGTTTGGGTCCATGTATCTGTGCCACTTTTTTCTACATCTTACAAACTGTGTATCTGTGGTACATTTATACAGAATTGCTGGATACAAGGAACAGCACCTTGCAAAGCTGCAAGGGTAGTGACTATGCAGAATGTCCTTGATTTTGCAGAATGTCCCTGATTTTTGTCAAATTTTTGTCCTGTTCCTCATAAAATGTTTGATTTTCTGGTAAATTATTGAGGATTAAGTTAGTTAATAATGCCAGACATTAGAGTTTTATACTTCTTATTGTTCATAAAATGTGTTGATGTAAAACCTGTTCTTCGATTAACTTTGTAAATGAATTAGAGCAATACTTAAAAATTGTCCTTGAGGGTCAGCCTTTGCCCCCCGTTATATTTTTTGGCTTTGTCCCATATCAAGATGGAGAAAAAAAGGATTGTCGGTGGCAAGGAATGAGACATTAAAGTTGGGCCTTGCAGAAATTTGACAGTTATGCATCATGAAACAGGATTTTCTACAATACTCTCTTAGTGCTTCCTTTCTTGGTAACCTATGTTTCTTTTTTTTCTGACAGTCTAGTCCTTTAAGGCCATGGTCTCCTTCTTATACAATCTTCTGTCCTCTCTGAGTGAGCCACAGATATCCGTAACCACATTAGGAGGTTGTGGAAGGATGGGGCTATATAGGGCACATAAGAAAGCTGGGAAGTGTGCTTCCTGGGACACTTCCAGTGAGCACTATTGTCTAACCTGTAGTAAAATGTCTTACCTTCACTGTCATCGTTACTTTGTCGGCCACTGCGATTTGAGCCACGACTTGAACCAAGACGCTGTCCATTCATCTGGTCCTGCTCCTGTTGCTGTTGTTGCTGCTGTCTGCGAGCTATTTTTTTCATCTTGGGAAAAAAATGTAAACATTTAAGTGATGACATTGTCAAATACAATATGTTCTGTCAATGTTGCTTCAATATTGTATTATTCTAATACTCTGCACCTTTACTTCTCCAGGTACCCCTGTAGTGCAGCATAGAAATTCTGCCTCTAGAATATAGTGAGGTTTTTACCTTCTTCATATTTTATAAATGCTGTGCAGTCTGCAGAGATGACTGTATACTTCCCTGGAATTCAGATGTGCCTATGCACAGCTGAGTAGAAAAAGGCCATCAAGACATTTCTGTTGCTATATCCCAGTGGGACACTGCAAATAACTCCTATTTGTACAGCGAAATGTTTTTTTTCTGTTGAATGTATCTTTTTATGAAGTGGAAGAAACCTGAATTTGCACTCTCTGAATATCCATTACTAGCTCAGTCACTAGTTTGCACTACTCTGCTGAATATGATATTATCTGTGGATTTTGAAATATCTCCATTACTGCTTCCTTTGTTACAGCTGTTTTTGTGTACTGCACAAGGGAATAAACCCCAGGTCAGTATGCTGACCCTGAGAACCATGCATGCAGAAAAGGCACATTCTCACAATGTATGTTCTGGCAGTTAGCACAGAGGATTAAGGCACTGAGCTGGTGAAAAGTTACTTTCTGTAGTCAAGAGTACAGGGTTTGATTCCTTCCAATTCCATTTGGATGCTGTGTGACTTTCAGCAAGTCACTTGACCAGGTAGTGTTTCTGGTCTACCCCTGAAAAGGGGCACTTGTGCCCAGTGGGCCTACTCAGTTAATATAAAATGTACTTTTGTATTTTATGCAATATTATATTTGTTTATGTGCAACATAAAGTTTTATCGCATTTGAACAGTATTGATAAAGAAGGTATTTTAGCCATCTCCATGTCATAGATTGCTAAAACCCTGATTACGATTAAGGTGTTCTGACTTTGATTAATGACTTGGGTGCCAATAGGAACTGGCCAGGGAGGACTGGAAGTGAACGACCACTGCTGGCTCACCCACCCTGGGGAGAGGGAGGTGCTTTTGCTTGCTACAAGGGAGAATGAGTCAGCTGACCCTGTGCAATCATGATGTGTAGCACCAGTAAGACAAATGGAATCCAACATGGTGGCACTTGATTTTGTCAGGACACTGTAATGGCTGCCAAGAGGGAAGGGGATGATCCCACTGAAGACAGTGTAGGCCAACTCTGTGGATCAGAAGGCTGACCTGCTTCCTACCCCTCAAACTTTGCCACTGAGGATTCCCAGGTTGGAAAAAATACATCTGTAGAGCCTTTGCACCTGGAATGAATGGGACAATTGGATGTCATAGAGAAGTCTATGGGCAAGCTCCTGGAGGTAGCAACACAAAAAGGAATATTTTCCAACTAAAGTAAAGGTACAAAATGGCATGGATGTGAGTAAATGTACAGATGAGTACACATCATAAAACAATGCACTGTAACATTTAGATTCTAAATCCTGCAGGTGTGTGTTACAGATTCTGCATCTGTGATGTGCTGCTGCTCCATTATAGACATGGCTAAAGGACTTTGTTTAACTTGCGTTATACAAGTTCAATGCACAACTAAAACTACACTGTCAGTTTAGAAAACAAAGGTGTTTTGGATTTTACATCACTTGATAGCTTTTCCTTTAGTTTGACAGTAGGTCTTGCTATCTGCTACAAATACACACATTATCAGATTTCTCAGACTACATTTGGAAGGATCTCTTCTATCTTTCTCATCACTTCAGTCATCATGTGCATCTTAGCAGCTGCAAATGGCTTAGTGTTCTTTAAGCAGTGTCAGGTAAATACCTCCATTTGCCTATTCTTGCTGAATGTTGGTTGATATTATAATGGTGGTGAGCTATATTTATAATTCTTTCCCACAGCAAATCACTTGATTTTAAATTATTCTGAACTTGAGAATGACATTCCTAAGTGCCCTCTGTTTTTATGGCGCTGATGGCTGTTTTTAGTAGTTCCAGGGGTTTCATTACATTTGATGTTGTTTAAGCCTCTTTAGTTTCATAATTGCTGCATAATCTTGCAAAGAACATAGGAAGTTACTAGATAAGCAGTCATTGGGAATATAGGAAGCCTAGCCTTTAAATACACACCATAAAAGATGTTTAACCATTAAACACTCTTAAGGTTACAAACGAACAGAACAAATGACCCCCGGCAATGAACTGCATGAGTACAAAAAACAGTCACTGTAGAAAAAACTCCTGTAGGAACAAGGCAGTTTCAGAATAATGACATCTGTCAACGTTTGGTGTGGATTATTCTGAACCTGCCTTGTTTCTACACCAGTTTTTTCTACATTGACTCTTAAGATGAACACAGTAATAATACTAATGGTTATCTCAGGAGGGCCTTGCAGGCAATCCCTGGGGTGAATCTGCGGCTACCCTTCTATTTGGCTGTTTGTGGTGATAGTACTGCTGCGCTTGATATTCAGGGGAACTTTGTTCCATATATGGTGAATGCGCAGGGATATGAATTTGTTTCTCCAGTGAGTTTTGTTGATTTGTTGGTATAGCTTAAGGTCTTTCATGCAGGTGCTTGATAAGCTGTAGGGCCTACTAACACATAGGAGTTGAGATAGGGCTGGCCGCTTCATGGTAGGGTATACATAGGTCACTACAATGCAGCCAGTACGTAACTGACTACTAATGCTGAGCTAATGTCTCAGAGTAGCTGAGGGGTTTATGGCCTTTGATATTCTTAGTTAAAAATATCTGGGGTCTTTCTAACTGTGAGAAAATGTGCTTAGTTTGGTACACTCTGAATGAAGCATTATATTCAATATTAGTTTTAGTTGGTGAGGAGTTCATTGGGATAAAGACATCTTTAAATTTGGAAGGAAACTCCCCTATGAGTTGGACTAGATAGAATGAATTCCTAATTATGGTGAAGATATGGTGGTCGAATGAGAGTGACTTATCCACATATGTGCTGAGGTATCTTATGGTAATGTCACTCTATAGAATTTAGTGTTAATTTGATAAGAAGTAGGTATGGCATGCATTTTTGCTGAATAATATCACCATACACTTTTTAACATTCTGTTATAGACCATTTTCTAAATGCCAGATGTGGGGATAGTCAAGTCCTTGCAGTCTGGTATCAGTGAGGGACCAAATGATCTCCGGCCACCTGGCTTGCAGCCATCTCCAAACTTGAATGACTATATTTTAGACATGAGCTGACCAACATATAAATCCTTTACATATGGTAATATATATATTTTTTTACTTTCCACTGGAACTATCAAATTTCTCTTAAAGACAGATTGTTTCCTATTATTTGAATGGGGCGGCTGCGGTGGTGCAGTGGTAAGCATTGCTGCCTCACAGCAAGAGGTTCTCTGGTTCAATCTTCAGCTGGGGTGCCTTCTGTGCAGCATCTGCATGTCCTCCCTGTGGTCACGTGGGTTTCCTCCAGATGTTCCAGTTTCCTCCCACATCCCAAAGACATGCTGTTGGTGGATTGGACACTCTAAATTGGCCCTAGATGTGTGTGTGTATGCCTAATGTAGAAGGTTGGGCGCCAGGCTGGCAACTCAACACCGTAAAACTCCACTGTCAATCATGAGCAGACAGGTGATCTGCTGTGGCAACCCCTAACCAGGAAAAGCCAAAAGAAGATGTTTCCTTTTATTTGAATGCCTGTTTTTTTCCTCTTAAAATGATGTCTTTCTTGTGTGTAGATTTTTTTATGACTGGACATTGGTTTTCTGTCTCCCCTCCAGTGTTTATTTGCAGGGTTTTGGCTTTTGTATTCTTCACAAACTACACAAACAGAAATATAATCAACCCAGGTTTTGTTACAATTGTAACATTTGCTGATGGTGATAAACTTAACCATATGAGACAAAATGGTAAAATGGGCTTCGTTAATATAATAGTAAAGTCTGTAAGCCCCACATTTGAACATCTCACATTTTGGCTAGAACAAACCACAGTGTTGCATTGTCTAGACACCTGTTTTAGATTTAAATCCCTTTTTTATGTGAACCATGAAACACTAAAACATTTACACCTTTTTCTCTTCACTAAAAAACATTTTTCCAATTATCAGTATGAAGATTTCTAATTTGATTATCAGTACAAATATGTCTAACTGTAGTGCTGTCCACAGTGTTAGTTAAACACATACTCTCTGAAACAACTTGTCACTGTGATTACATGAAAACTCCTGACTTACACAAAGATCAACAAATAAACTGGATTTGTATATGTTCTATTTCTGATTCTTCAGATCTACAGAAAGGACTTCCACAAAATAAGACAGGTGACTTCTTTGTTTAAACCTGGAAGATAGTTCTAAACAAAAAATTAAAAAATATATTTTTTTGTTGTTAACCTTGATAGTCTAACAAACTGATTTTTAAGCATATTCTTTTTTACACGCAGCAGATGGAAAATATTAAAATGTGAATAACTATTCACAAAAGAGGACTTCTTATAAATACAGGATGCTTTAGTTTTAACCTTGCTTATTTAAAGTATGTGTAAGAATGCAATCTCTTTTTTAGAAACCATGTAAGTAAAATCTTGAAATCAGTCTTAGAGCCCCTCCATAGAAGAAATAAATTATCTGTGCATCTAGCATAAAAGACAACTTTTTTTGTAAATAATTCCATTTTATACGAGAAAGATGTTCTTCCAATAGGCAAGGACTGTGTTTGCTTACACTGGTGTCCAAACAGCGCCAATTACAACACCCATACATTATCTATAAAACATTATCAAAAACAAATTATCTATAAAAACATGATCAAAAACAAAAATGTTCGACTTCAAACCTAAATATTTTTTAAACACAAATGATTAATTTCATTGCTGGTTAAACTAGAGTGTATGTTGCTAAATAATCTCTCATAAACTCAAGAACTGTGTCATGAGGCAGGCCCTAAAGCCCCTTCTTTTCTGCCTGGGAATCCCTGTAGATCCTTTATTTCTACTAGTGGCAAGAGTCAGGTGGCAGAGCAGCTGCAAGTCTCATGGAGAGACCAAACCTTCCCCTTCCCTAGCCTTCTTACAGAGTCACCCTTGCTGCCTGGCTGGAAAGAGGATGTATATGTGCTCCCAAACACTCATCATTTTTCCCGGGCTCAAACTGCGGTGGTGGTGCTGCGGTAGCATTGTCGCCTCACAGCAAGACATTGTGCCGTTCAATTCTCAGCTAGAGCATCTTCTGTGTGGAGACATGCGTGAATGGGCGTACCTTCGTTGAAGGTTGTGTGTCAGGGCTGGCAACTTGGTATGTAAAAATCAACTGCCAATCATTAGCGGACCGGAGTTCCGCTGTGGCGACCCCTAACCGGGAAAAGCCGAAAGACACAAGTAGGGACAATCTGCCTGAAAGTGCAAGCCAACATAGCTTTACAGGTGGGTGATATTGCCAAACCACTATTAGGCATCACCAAGACTATGGGCCTAGTAGCCTCCCCTAAGGATAACTGAGCTAGCATTGGCCACTCAAACTGTTCCTCTCCCTCCAAGTCCCTCAAACACATGAGCCACTAACTAGGCACATGTCACCTGGACTGTAAGCAGGTCTTCATCCCTTCACATGCCAGAGACAGGCTACTCCCCCTAATAGGTCATACAAAATAAAAAATAAATAAATAAAACAAATAAAAGTCATGAAAAAACTTGGAAAAAATAAAGTCTTCTTGACAATCACACCTTCTTAATCTTAGGAAAGCTTATAAATAAACAATTCTTAAATCTAAACAAATGTATATGCCCTCACAATCTAAACATTTCTATCAAATATCAAAAAGTATAACACACTTTGACAGAAATGTTTAAAAAAAAACACTTAAGGTGTGGACTCGGCTTACCTTCAGATATATGAAAGTTTAATTTTCACTTCATTTAGCTCTTCTTATTCCAGTTTCCACTCCACTAATAGTCACAACTGTAATATACCCCCTCTACACCTCATCAGGCTGTCAGACCCTGCCTTAATCCATGCACCTCCCCCTCAAGTTCCTAGAAATCACTAGCAAGACAGAGAGCTTTTAAAAACTACACAGGAAAGCAAATCCAAAACTGTGTTATTTATCCTATCTTTTTAAAGTTGACAACACAAATAATAACTAAACCATTACCTCCCATTTCCAATGTCTCTGTACCCAGACAAATCTCCCCTCACCTCAACCAGTCTCTAATTATGCTCATCCCTTAAAAAATTCACAAAGAGATTTAGAAGAATATAGACCCTTGATGACACCGTTTTAAATATATAGACCCTTTTCAGTATTGTACCTTGTTACATAAATCTTTAAAAAAATAATGTATCAGCATTTATATTAATAATTACAGCATCTTTGTAGTTGCTCAACTTGGGGTTAGGGTATGGCATAAATAATACACACTCTTTTGCACTGTAACTAACAAAAATTCTGTCATCTCTGGGGAAAGGTTGGCTTATTAATGTCATATTCATAGATCTAATGTATATTTTGAAAGTGTGGACTACCAAACCCTTCTAAACAAACAAAAAATTCAGGGTTTTAACACCATCACCCTCCACTGGTTCTCCAACTACACATGCCAAAGAATCCTTAATGTCCAGGCTGCAGTCAAATCTCAGTTAAGGAGATCTTCTCTACTGAGGTACCACAAGGCTCCATTCTAGCATCCATAACTTTCTTTTTTACCCCCCCCCCCCACCTCTAGGGGCCCGTACTTAATGACTGCACTAGCTGCAACTAGTCAGATCATTCATTTAGTGGGGGCAGGATCCTGTCATCCTCAGGTTCAGTGAGATCCCTATAGTCCATGCATTCCTACCCAATGGTGAGAGGTGATAGGAAGTGGGTCTACTGGCTGGTCCCTTGGAATTGCCTATCCTTAGGTTGTCTGTAGACTTGCTATTCCTGCCTAGTTACCGGAGGAGGTGTGCATGATACGACACATGCCTCATATTCCTCTGCTCAACAAAAAAGTCCTTGCCTGATATACTGACAGCAACACAGCTGCAGCAGGTAGGTGATACACCCAGCTACCATTAGGTGGCACCAGTGCTGTAAACCTAGAAGCTTCCATCCCCAGAGAATGATCAAGCTGGAACTGGCCATGCAAGCTCATTATCCCCCACCCTTCCCACAGATGTCCATGCCACTAGTAGAACATGGATCAACTGGGTTTAGTTAGGGCTCTGTCTGCCATGCAGCTGGAGGACCCATACTCTCTTCCCTTTTTAAAACCAGTATCACCACTCTTGAGACTGTCTCTTGATTCTGACTTTGAGTTATAGGTTAGGCTACTGTCACTGTTTACACAGATGAGATTATCCTGCATAAGGCTGGACTGTTTATGTCTAAAACAGCCTGTATGTTATTAGGTGCTACACAAAAATTAACAAGGAATTTCCCTTTAGAAATGTCAAATCTATAAAATGTCCAAATAGCTGAGGTCTTACCAGATAAGTACCTAGGCCTTACAATAGAGCCTCACATCTCTGTCAGCCTCTACACTGATTTTGTGACTGATAGAATAAATACCCAGCATACAAGTTCCTATGCCATACTGCGGTGGTGGTGCTGTGGTAGCGTTGTCACCTCACAGTAAGACGTTGTCCTGTTTGATTCTCAGCGAAAGCGTCTTTTGTGTGGAGACATGCGTGAATGGGCATACCTTCGTTGAAGGTTGTGCGTCAGGGCTGGCAACTCATTACGTAAAAATCTACTGCCAATCATTAGTGGACCGGAGTTCCGCTGTGGCGACCCCTAACCGGGAAAAGCCGAAAGACACAATAACAACAACATACAAGTTCCTATGCCATTGTCAATCACCTCACACCGGAAGGAAGAACTATATGACTTATTCACCTCATAACAATGACCTCCTTTAGGCAGCAGTTTATAGTATTTGTGATGCATTTGCTTTGCACATTATGAGCACCACTGTTCAGTATTTTATTAAACACATCAACTTCCATTTCCAGCATGCTCCACTTTAATTATTTACCTATAAAAATAATGAATGAAATGAACTCCCCCCATAAACACAAACTAAAATCAGAACACCTCCCACTGCCTACAACCTCAGGGTGATAATTCCTCTCCTTTTACTGACCCACTTCACTCCATTTGATAGGTTAGCAAAGCTCTAATTGTTTCTCAAGCTCACTGGAACTATCTCCCCACACGAACTGGGAGAAGAAACAATTTACTTCCTATTTAGAGAAAAGCTTCTGGATCACCTTAAGCAGCCTGACTGCTGAAATTGCTTCCCTGATAAGGGTTAATTGTCCCTTTGTTGCTGTTGCTGAGAGAAAACCATTTGTACTGCTACTCTAAAAATTACTAAGCTAAAACTCAAAAAAAAGTGTAAATATGTACATATGTTAAAAATCATTTACAAATATACATCTGTAGTACAGCAAACTTGTATGAAATGCTTCTTACTTTCTGTAAGTCTGACAACACTGATTTACTAATGTAGCTCAAAGAGGCAAATTTGTATACTAGTGCATGTTTTTTTCATTGGCTTTATCTTAATAAATCAATTTGTATACTTTATTTATTAACCAGGAAAGTCCGACTTGGGACAAAGCCAATTTTCAGAGGAGGCCTAGGAAGAAAGGCTCCAGATGCATGTCATTGCAAACGTGGGAGAAAACCCCCACAAATACAAAGAGGACATGCAGACTCCACACAGAAGGCACCCCAACCAAGAATCGAACTGGAGAACCTCTTGCTGTGAGGCAACAATGCTACCGCTGCACCACTGCGCCATATTGCTGCACATTATAATCATTTGGTACTGCATGTGTGCAAGGGGATTTGTCCAGTCCATCTACCTTGTTATCAAATAATAAATAAACAAATAGGCAACAAAGAAGCATCGTCATCATCATCATCATCATCCCTTCTTTCCCATTTTTTTTTCCCTATTTGTTTGGAATAGTGGTGTTGTTTTATTCCCTTGGATATACACAGGGTTTACCTTAAGATTCCTATAAGTGTTTTCCAATATTTCTGATAGTACGATTATTTATTTTTTTGGCTTCTTTTGATTAGTTTGCTGGCTAATATGTATTTCGTAGCCAGTCCTTTATTCGTCCCATGTCATTTTAGTTCCATCAAGCCAGTTTTGAGCTATGTATAATTTCATCATTGCACACAATGTTACTATGATGTGTTTGTTTTCATGTGAAAAGTTGGTGGGGATTACGTGTAAAATGCAATTTCCTATGACAGGGTGGATTTAGTGTATCCCTTTTTTCTAATTTAGATCTTAACGAGCACCATAATTTATAAACATTTTTGCAGCTCCAGAAAATATGTAGGGTATCAGCTATGCTGTTTGGGCATGTGGGACAAAAGGGAGTTGAGAGAAAGATTAATTTTGCTTAGAAAAAGTTTTCAAGTTTGGAAAAGAAATTGTTTGGTATATATTGATTAATAGCATTGAAGTGAAACAGTAATCTTGGGAGAATATTCATATTAACAATAGCCGCCTTAGATAGTGGAGATAGGTTAATATTTAACCAGCTTTTAGTGTCTTCTATGATGTTAGCCCATGCTTTAAACAGATTATTTTTAGTCAAATCAGACTGGGGGTGAGTGAACATGATGCCCAGATATTTGAGAGAGTAGTTGACTTTTATTTCAGTTTCGGGGAAATAGAATTCTTTGTGTCTTAAAGTATTCAAAGGGAATATAACCGACTTATTTGGACTGATGGCATCGTTAGATATTTTAGAAAAAATTTTAATGGAATTTAAGATATTTTTTAAATCAGTATTTGGGAATTCGAAGTAAATATTAAGATTTATTTATTTATTTATTTACATTTGTTGACCGGGAGTGTCCAACTGGACGTAGGTCCATTTTCAGCGGAGGCCCAGGGAGAAAAGCGCCACAGTTAAAATAAACAGACAGTAGTTACATTGGATTACATAGCGATTAACAATTTAACATAGCAATTACTTACAACATATTTACAGATGAAGAACATAGTACATCAGTAGACAACTAGAATCTTTATCTGTGAAGTACATAACAGACATTAACAAATGTTACAATAAAAAGTTCCTGCTGTATAATAAGTACTAGGCTTATGAGCATCTGAGCTTGCTATAATCAAGGTAGTTAGTGGAGTGGAAAAAAAAAGGTAGTGGTTGGATGGGGTGGGTGATTTTAGAATGGGAGTTGCAAGGGCATAGCCAGCATAGACATAATGTAGATCATCAGCAAAAGTTGTATACTTTATTGGGACTCTAGAAATAGTCATGAAGTGGTGGTAAGTTCTTTGTGATATTTTAAGGAGGAGAGTTTCAATGTATATATTGAACGGGTCTACTTCTAAACACCGACACAAAACTCACCGACACCAAATGACCGACATCACACAAACCCGACAAGAACATCAGTACACCGACACACGGAAAGTAAACAACACACTACACTACATACCATACACACTAGCCCTGACCCAAACCCTAACCCTAAGGTCCGACACTATCGCACACATCACCTACCTGCACCCTAACCCTAACTCTAGCCCAAGCTCCGACACCAACGCACACATCACCTACCTGCACCTAACCCTAACTCACTTAGCCACCCCCAAGCTCCGACACCACACATCACCTACCTGCACCTAACCCTAACTCACTTAACCCACCTAGCCCAAGCTCACACTAACATCACCTACCTGCACCTAACCCTAACTCACTTAACCCGTCCCTAAACTACAGTCCCTCACTAACACAAACCATACCTCCAACACAAACACACACTCACCTTTCCCACAGCCTAACCCGACATCCCACAATCTAGAGCACTTACCTGCTAACTCCTAACTCGTCGGTCGCACACTTACCGGGTCGCGATCGCACATTCCCTTGTCGGTCTTTCCGCTGTCGGCAAATAACCCTGTCGGTAAACTTACCTGTCGGTCATCTCGCGTCGGTGAATATCCTGTCGGGGAATCGTCGTTTCGGTCATTAGTCGTAGACCCATATTGAACAGATATGGTGATAGTGGGCACCCTTGCCTTGTACCGTTATCAATCTGAATAGGCTTTGATTGCTTTTTATTTGTATAGAGTGTTGTCGTGGCACTTTCTTTCCCATTTTGTGTATTTATTTTATTTATTTATTGACATTTGTTTACCAGGGATGTCTGACTGGGCACAGGTGCCCTTTTTCAGCACAGGCCCAGAGAGAAAAGTTCCAAGCTAACAGATTTAATGCAATCAGTTTTTACAATAACAACTTTTATAATGCAGTTACAGTGCATACATAGCATAGTAGTCAGTATAATAACATTTGTACTGATATTTACAAATATTAATATACAGCATTGAATTGAAAATTTACAGGTAGAGGGGTGGTGCATAACATAGGTAGAAGTAATTTAAGAAATACATTAGAGTCAGGTATTAGAGGGGATAAGCAAGTTTAAGTGTCAATAGAGAAGTAGGGATGGAATGGAAATTTGGGTGCGCTAAATTAGAAGTAGGCAGAATAGTTTAAATATTAATATTAATATTAATATTTAAATATTACAATAAAGTGAAGTATTAGAAGGGGATAAGCAGGTTAAGTGATTTAGTGCATAATGGTTATAGTGTTTGCTTCCCATGGGCAAGGTACAAGGTTCAATCCTGACCTCCTGCCAATGCCTGTTTTTAGTTTGCATGCTCTACTTATGTCTCTGTGGGGTTTCTCTCACCTCCAAAAACATGCTGAGTGTTTCCATCTGAAACTCACCAAAGAATGGAGCTGTGAGCAGCAGCGCAGACTCTACATGGTGCCCTACAGGGGAAAGAGCTGCATAAACTAACCGCTTTTGGCATCTACTGTGATGCTTAGTATTCTCATGATAGGAGAACATGGATCAATGGGGTAAAATATGACTGTAGGTGATTTGGTAGTTTCGATTAATGTTGACAAATGAGCATGGGTATTTGCCAGTGAAAAGTGGGTTAAGGATATGGCCTACTCTGACCTACTCCAGGGAACCATGCTAAACAAGTGGGAGGGGTATATGTGCCCTAATGGCCAGTGTGTGCCCACCATAAAGCCCAGCCACGCTGGGTTAATAAGCTACTGGCTGGCTGATGTCCAGTCATCCAGCTTGGCTTATTTGGGATAGCTCTGTTGACCAAATGCTGGATGTAAAACAATCAACCTGTTAAACATGAATTAAAAATTGCTGCACTTAATGTATGTTTACTGACAGGACACAGCTTGGAAGTAGAAGTGGATGACATGATGGTAAGAAGAAGGCTGGACATTCTACGTATCCATTAGGCAAGATGTAAGGGCAGTGCAGCAAAGCCACTTGGCTTGGGATCCATATTCTACTACTCATGAGGAAGCAAGGCTAGAAATGGTGTGGGAATTGTGGTGGCAAGGGAGAGGCATCAGAAGACAGTGAGGGGTGTCATCAGAATTAGTGACAGACTTATGGCAATCAGACTCCAGTCTAATGAGAGAGAAATATTCATAATCTCAGCCTATACCGCACAGCAGGGTTGTGTTATTGAGGAAAAAAGTGTATTCAGACAGCATTTGCAAATCTATTATATAAAGTAGGACAACATGAATTGGTATTAATGGGTGACTAGAATGTACACATTGGGACAAACAGAACAGGATATGAGGACTGCCTGGGTCCACATGGGTGGGGCAACAGTAATAAAGAAGGAGAAGTCATTCTAGACTTCTGTCTGGCAAATGGCTTGATAGTAGCCAACACATGGTTCAGAAAGAGAAACAGTCACAAGATCACATGCAAGAGTCATCAACCTGCAACTCAGGTAGCCTTCCTCCTAGTAAGGAAAAGGCACTGGGGTAGAATCAATGATTGCAAAGTCATCCTCAGTGAAACAATCGGCCCACAGCATAAACCACTAGTTGCCACAATCAGCTGCAAGCAGTGATCAGAGAAGGCTCTAAGGTCAACAGAGACCAGGCTGAAGACCTGGAAGTTGACTGGAGAGAAAGCACAACTTCCAACATAGCACATCAAACCAAGAAAATCTAAAGGTATTACTGCTCAAGTGCTAGGAGTCTACACAAAAACACTCCACTCCCTAGAAGCTCTCTTTACCCTAGAGAATGCTGATGTCTGTGCGGTCACTGAGACATGGTTCAAACCTGTGGAGAGCACACCGGCAGTGCAAGGTTATAATGCCTTCCACACAATTAGGCCAGCTACTTCACAGGCAGGGACTAAAGGTGGAGGTGTCTCTATGTACATCAAAAATAAATATACTTCAAGGCTGGTCAAACAGGACAATGCACTTGAGCTGCTCCATGTTCAAATCACCATAGGTAAAATCCAATAGCACTTCCTTGCAAGCTATAGGTCCCCTCCTATAACCCAGAAACCCATACCATGTATTTATACTTATTAGAAACACTAACCATCCAACCCAATAACATATTCATGGGTGACTTTAATAACCCCACTATTAACTGAGAATCCTATACAACACCAAAAGTACATGCACAAAGATTCCTGGATTTTGTAAACACAAACTCCCTGGACCAGCTAGTCAATACACCAACCAGGGGTGCAACTGTACTGGATCTGGTCTTCACTAATATGGGAGACTGCTGCACATCCCCTACTGTAATGCCTTCCCTGGTAAGGTCAGACCACAAAATGGTCTCCTTTGAAGTAAAAATAAAACCTGGACCCCCAGCTAAACCTGGAATATACAGGAACTATTCTAAGGCTAACCTCCTGCTATTAAGTGAGAACCTGGCTAAATTTCAAGCCCCTATAAACCCTGTGAACACTTCTGCCTATGCAGAACTGTTCACAGAAACCCTGTACAAGCATGTTAATAGCTGCATAGAGGCATCTGTACCCACCTGGAAGAAGTACAGAAGTAACTCAAAAAACATGCCACCCTGGTGGAATCACACAATCAATCATCTGTATAACAGGAGGAAGAAACTCATGGCAAAAATTAGGAGGTGCAGCACCCAGCAGGATAAAAGCACTCTCATCAAACTAAGCAAACAACTCAGAGGAGAAATAAAGTCTACCAAAGCCAAATTTGAGGTAAGTTTGGCCTCCCAGGCCATGAACAACCACAAAGTATTCTTTAGCTATGTCTGGAACCTCAAAGGCAATACACAGTTGTGTGCAGAGCTCATTGTAAATGGAGTAATCTATACAGAATACAGTACCAGAAGATATAGCAAATCTCCTGGCTGATACATTCAGCTCCAACTTTACTCCAACCCCCACCCCCCCAACCTTCCTCAGAAAATATCATCAAATATAACTCCCCCTAAAATCACTAGGGAACAGGTTCTTAATGCTCTAAGACCAGGGATACTGCATCAGTGGGGTCAGACAATATCCCAGGATGCCTTCTAAATAGTATGAAACATGACCTATCAGGGCCTCTGGAATTACTATTTAACTGTAGCCGACAAACAGGCTTCATGCCTCGTGAATGGTGAAAGGCAACAGTCATCTCTGCACAAAGGTGGGCCATCTACAGACCCTGGAAACTACAGGCCTATAAGTCTCACTAGTCTTATATGTAAAGCCATGGAAAGAATTATCATGGAGATGATCAACATAGATATAGTAAACCTCCAGACACTGGATCCAACTCAGTTTGGTTTCGTCAAGGGCAGATCATGCCATCTTAACCTGGTGGACGTCTTTGAGAAGGTCTCCAAAGCAATACATGAGGCAAAATTGTTCAGACTGCCTACCTTGACCTAGCCAGGGCATTTGACACAATATCCCACTCAGGCATTGTTAATAAACTCAAGAGGTTAGGTACAAACCAGTATGCCACTTGGTGGATAGCCAGCTGGCTCACAGGCAGGACCCAGAAAGTTAGAATTGGGGAGTTCACCTCTACAAAGAGCCCATTCACAAGTGGAGTCCCTCAGGGACCAGTCCTTGGACCGCTGCTTTTTGACATTTACTTCTCAAAAGTCAAGGCCAATGTCAGTGGTCTCTGGCTGACTACATTTGCAGATGACTGCAAATTAGGAGCTGTCATTGAATCTCACATTGACACAAATTTTCTACAGGCAGGGCTGACACAAACAACTGAGCCATGGACTAAAACTAAATGCCAAGAAATGCATAACAGTATCCTTTGGGAAGTTATCCATCCCTGGTAACTATCATACTGACAACACACCCCTTAGAGATGACCCAGTAGTCAGTGACTTAGGGACATACAAAGATAGTAATCTAGCCTTTGATCATCACGTGTCTACAGTGGTGAGGAAATCATTCTATGTTGCGCAACTTATAAACAAAGGGATGACATCTAAGTCCAAGGAAGTCATTGTTCCACTGTATTTGGCATTCATCAGACCTATCATTGAGTACAGTGCCCCCTTTGGTATGTACCTAACCAGGCATATCCAAAAACCGGAATGTCCACAGAGGTTCCTCACTATAAGAATACAGGGCATAAGTAATATGTCCTATGCAGACAGCCTCAAGGCCCAATCCCTGTATTCTGTCTCCTACAGGCTTTTGAGGGAAGATCTATGCCTGGCATATAGGGCATTGTCAGACCCCACTCTGATGGACCTCCTGCATATCCACAAAACAAACAGCATCAGAATTACCTGTTCTAAAGACTTAAACCTTGCCTGTAATATAAATAGTAAGACTTGCTGGAAAAATAGGTTTGTATCCCAGAGACTACCCCATCTATGGAACAAGGTCCCCATCCATGTGAAGCAGAGTTCCTCCCTAACCCAATTCAAGTACAACTTGGACAATTGGATGGGAAACCGGAAATTCATCCCTGGCTTGCCATCTATGTCTCTAATGGACACAGGTAATCTGTAAATGGTTGATCTCCCAGGTCCATGCTTACACTTATCAAGGGTAGCAGAACTTGTTAGAGATTTGGGATGCATGGCTAGGATTAAAAAGGCCCTTGTGGTCGTTAGCCTAGTAAACACCTATGAACCTATGAACAGCATTCAAGGAATTATTCAGGGCTCTAGCAACTCAAGAAGAAGAGGAAATAGGTGGAGATGAAGAAGAATGGCAGTGCCTCAAAACAGCATGTGTGAGGACCACAGAACAGATATGTGGCTGAGCCAGGTATCAAAATAAGCTATATAAAGAAAGCTGGTGATGGAATACAGAAGTCCAGGAAACCATCAAAAGAAAGAAGGAGTGCAGGAGAAAGTGGGAGATAGAAAAGACAGACCACGCTAGGAATAATACAGTTTGGCTAAAAGTGAAACTAAAAAAGAACTTGCAATATTAGAGAACAAGGCATCAGAGGCGCTCTACGGGATTCTGGAAAGGAAGTCAGTAGACGGCACAAAGAAACTCTATCAGGTTGCAAGGCAATGACAAAAAGATAATGAAGATAGTCAGACACCCTTCATAAGGGATGACAGTAACAACCTGCTCACCATTTCACAGGACACTAAAAGTCAGATGGAAGGAGTATTTACTGCAGCTTCTGAATGAGGAAAACTCCACAGAAGGTGTACTTCCCCAGAATCATCTACAGTGAGCGAAGAGGAGGAGCCCACCATAGAAAAAGCAAGAGCAGCTCTAAGGAAATTGAAGTCAGGGAAAGCAGCAGGGTCAGATGAGGTCACAGCACATATGATAAAAGATGCTGGGTGAGACAGAGCAGAAATGGTTCCTGAAGGTACTCATAGTAGTGTGGAGAGAGAACGACGTGTTCCAGATGACTGGAGAATAAGCATACTAGTGCTAGTGTTCAAGAACAAATGAGAAATTCACAACTGTGGTCAGTACAGAGGTATCAGACACCTGTCACATTGCATGAAAGTTCTAGAGGGGGTGACTGATAAATGAATACATAGTAGAAAGTAAGATGGGACATGAGCAGTTTGGATTCATATCAGGATATAGCACAACTGACCCAATGTTTGCAGTGAGACAGCTTGTTGAGAATAATTTACAAATGAGGAAAGAGTCCAACTGGGCATTCCTAGACCTGAAGAAAGCATATGACAAAGCCCAAAAAAGCTGATTTGGGCAGTCCTGCAGTGGTTTGAATCCCAGAAACATTGGTAGAATTAGTGTAAGCTATGTACAAGGATCCGGTGATATCAATATGAATAGTGTTCAGTCTCACAGAGGGGTACCCAGTAGGAGTGGGTGTGCATCAGGGTTCAGCTCTGAGACTGATGTTGTTTATACCAGTGATAGACTGCATTAGCAAACAGGTATGAGGGGACAGATCCACAAGGTTGCTGTATGCAGATGATGCGACATTACAGGCAGACTATGAGCAAGAACGTCTGTAAAGGATAGGGGAATGAAATGCAAAACTGAAGGCACATGGGATGAAACTGAATACAGAGAAGGCAGTTGTAATGGCAGATAACGGGAAAAAATCAGAAGAACCCGAAAAATGAGATAGAAGGGAAAATACTGGAACAGGTTAACAGCTTCAAGTAGCTGGGAGGGGTGGTTGAGGAGAATGGAAGTCTGAAGCAGGAGGTAAAAGTTAGAATCAGAAGGGCAGCAGCCATCTGGCACAGAATGCCATTTAGTGTATGACAGAAAAATACCAAAGAAGTTGAAAAGTAAAGTATAGAAACCAGTGGTGTGACCAGTACTGCTGTACTGCACGGTACAGAAACCTGGGCAGTAAAGGCAGAGCAGTTGAGAAGGTGAGAGGTAGTTCCTTACATGGGTAGTAGGATGCACACTGTGTGGCAGACAAAGAAATGAGGACTTAGGAACAGAAGCCAAAGTAGCTCTAACTGCAGAAAAGGTCAAAGAAAACAGATTATGGTGGTTTGGGCACATGAGCAGAAAAGCAGAAGACAATATGGTGAAGAAGATTTGGGACAGACAAGTGGAAACAAGAGCATCCAGCAAAGAGGTGGATGGATTGTGTGAGAAAAGACCTGTGACAGTCAGGCATAAGTTTTGGAGAAGGCAGGAGAGTGACATTGAAGAGAGAGAGATGGTGACAGTTCACATGACACCCTGACCCCATGTAGAAAATGGGGAAAAAGGGGGTTGATGATGATGATGATTATATCAGACCCTATAAAAAGCCTTATCTAGGTCCAGATAAGCAGCGTGCATGGATTTACCACTGTCATGTGCTTTGGTCACCTTCTCAAAGAGGTCCATCATATTTAGTGGACATGGACTACCTATCACAAAGCTGAATCAACTTGGGTCAAAGGCTTGTTGACTGCCAAGATTTTGGTTTATGAGATCCATTATAATATATTCCTTGACTTTACAAATACTACTGGTGAGGCTAATTGGCCTGCAGTTCCCAGAGCCAGTGTTTGGGACATTCTTCTGTAAATATTATAGCTACATGCTGCCTTAGGTAATCAGGTTCCATTATACAAAAGTAACAGTCCCCCAAAGAACTGAGAGTAATTCCATAAATCAGTAAAAGTAACAAAAAGCCAAAATAACGGAAGGCAAAGAGCATTAATAAAATCCAACATTTAATGACATGTAAGCGCTTTCGTAATGTTCCACATTACTTCATCAGACACAAATAACAAAGACATTAAAAACAAACTTAAATATACCATGCTATTGAGAATACACCAATCACAAAGCACAAAGATCCTTCCAAAAACTGCCATTGGTTAAAACTAATTAACAATGATGCAGGCCTTAAAAAGAAATGAACATTTATAAAACTCAAAAACCTTATCATTTTAACTTCCTATCCTTTAACAATGGCTTAAGGGAAACACAGTCATTTAAACCTAAATCACGATGTGCCCCCAATCATAAAATCCATTGAAGTTCTGCATTTTCAGTGTTATTTACAATACCTCACATTCTAATATTCTCTAACTGAATGTGCAGGACCTGGAATAAAAAAGTATGTGTGTCCCCTGTTGAAAGGATGTGCTTTGCTAGGGCACTATAGTCGTGCCCCTTCCTAATACAATAAATATGGTCTCTAATCCTTTCCCTAAGGTGATGGTTAGTCTTTCCTACATAAAATTTAAAACAGACAACGCAAGGATAGGAAGTTAGTGGGTAAGTTACTGAATGCTCCTGATGACAACATGCTATGCAACAGCAACTCAGATTCTAGAGTCCGTGAGCTGAAAAGAAATGTGGAGAATGACATATTTAAATTCAAGAGGCTTCAGTGTCAGTGTTATCACTTGGAAGCCTGCTTGAGTAAGAATGTTGTTCCCAGAGGGCTCAGAGTCTTGAATTATAATAATAATAATTATAGCAGTACTTGGCTCTGAAGACTTCATTCTTCCTTGTGATTTTGTTACTTGGTTTTGGTGCTTTTTGCCATAATCATTGTGAAGCCTGCAGTGGTTAAAGAGCAGCAGTACTTGCTTGGGCAGTCCACAGTAGTTAGAGCTTTAGGAGGGACCCCATTCCAAATACCTTTGGCTAGGGTTCACCTTGACTGGGAGGGTGGAAAAGGAAGCAAGTAAGTAGGTGTGTTTGAGAATGTCCCTGCAGATATCTTGATAGGGAATGATTTTGATAATGCAGTAACTTGTGTGTATGCAGTTATATGCAGTCAGGCTTGGACAGAGGCATGTGGGTCAGATAGCCTGGTGGAGACCCAGACAGATCCACACTTGAAGCTGTGACTGGTGAGATGGCTATTCAGAGAGGGAGATACCCTATAGCAGTGAGCCTGAAAGCGAGACACAGATGCTGGTAGGTACTGATGTTTCCAGGGACAGGGTGACTGGAAGGACAGAGGTGAGTGGTAGTACCCAGGCTGACAGTGAGGCACCGCTATCAGAAGAGACTGGGATTCTAATGGAAAGGGAGCTGAGAAGGGTCTCAGAGGTAGGATTGAGATGGGCTCAGCTTTCGGACCCTACATTATCAGGCATGAGGGAGGTAGCTAAGGAAGCACCTGATTTTCAAAGAAAAGGGGAGACTGCATACTGGAATAACAGGCAACTGTATAGAGAGTGCAACTCTGAGGGAGGGCTAGAGGTGAGGTAATACAGCAGTTGGTAGTGCCCAGTGCCTATCGGCTGGCACTTCTACTCATAGCCCATGACATTCCTTTTGCAGGTCATATGGACATAAAGAGTACCAAGAGATGTATTATGCAGAACACTTTATTGGCCTAGGATTGCAAGAGATGTAACAGGGTACTGCAGGACTTGTGAGCAGCAACAGACAAGGCCAAGGCTCCTTTGATGCCTTTGCCTGTGGCTGAGGAGCTGCTTCAGAGGGTAGCTATGGATATTGTGGGGCCTCTGAGTACCCCAAGTTATTCAGGGAAGAAGTATATCCTGGTGGTAGTAGATTATGCTACTGGATACCCTGAGGTGGTGGCTCTGTCCTCCACTGAGGCACAGAAAGTAACAAACGCTTTGTTAGAGATTTTCAGCAGGGTAGGTTTTCCAAGAGAAATATTGACTGACAGAAATGCCAATTTCATGTCAGACCTGCTGGCTTGCCTGTGGAAGCACAGTGGAGTGAAGCATCTAAAGACCACCGTCTACCACCACTAGACTAATGGTCTTGTAGAAAGGTTACGCAGTACACTAAATACCATGGTATGGGCATTTTCAGATCAGTTTAAGAGAGAGTGAGGAGAGAGTGAGACAAATATTTGCCCCATCTGCTGTTTGCATACAGAGGAGTACCTCAGGGATCCACAAGTTTTTTCACCTTTGAGTTGCTGTATGAGCATAGGATGAGGAGGCCTTTAGATTTGATTGGTGATAAGTGGGAGGGTGAGTGTTAATCCCACAAGGAGTCTGTTGTAACATATGTCCTAAACCTCAGGACAAAGCTTAGAGAGCTCATGGACATGGCCCAGGAAAACCTGGTAGGAACTCAACAGCAGAAAAAGGTCTGGTATGACAGGAATGCAGAAGTCTGAGAGTATGCTATGGAACAGCAGGCTATGATGATCATTCCTGTCAGACACAATAAGGTGTAGGCAGCTTGGGACGGACCCTTCAAAGTGGTAAAGAAGGTCAGTGATGTTAATTACATGGTAAACCTGCTAAGCAAGAGCCAGGGGCACAAATTGTAACATGTTAACATGATGAAGCCTTAACATGATAGGGAGGCCCTGGTGCTGAGTATTTGCAGTGGATGGTAGGTGGATGCTTCAAACTATGGGTTGGGGGCTGTACTTAGCCATGTTTCCTCAGTGGGAGAAGAGCACCCAGTTGTATATCTCAGCTATAGACTCCAACCCAGGAAGCAATGTTATGCAGCTGTAGAAAAATAATTTCTAGCCATAGTATAGGCACTGCAGAAACTTCAGCCCTATCTCTATGGAAGAAAATTCACTGTCGTTACAGACCACAATCCCTTAACATGGCTATACTGTGCCAGCCAGCAAAATGACAAGTTATTAAGGTATAGTCCAGTGTTGCAGGCATATGACATGACAGTGCAGCACTGTAGTGGAGTCAGCAATGCCAATGCAGATGGGCTCTCAAGACAGGGTATGGGTTAGAGTGTTCCCAGACAGGCCCATTTTTCTCAAGCTACATTTTTCCAGGGTCACTTGAAAACTAGCTTGAGTTTTCAAAGGGGGGGATGTGATGTTATGCCGTAGTGCCATCTCTGCCAGGGAGAGTAGGGCAGTACATGTATACAAATGCCAGCATCATACCTCTCAAAACTCCACACACTTGGAGCAAGAAATCTAGTCAAAGCCATAAATAATGGGGGGGGGGGGCAAAAATAATTATAATACTAATATATATCGCTCTTACAAACTTAGAAAGTTGATAGCATAGCAGATTTTGTGTTAGCATGAATTTTCTGAACAGTATGAAGTCTGTAACTTAAATGTCTGTCATTATTTTCTGACTTTAATCTTTAATGACTTGCCAGTGATTTGCCAGAAAACCACAATGTTATGAAAAACAGACTGGACATTCTGTGAAAATCTGTACAGTTGAGAGTTTGGCCAACATAGCTAGCTGGAGTTTTGTAAATAATTTTATGTTATCTGACTATCACACTGATTTGTACAGATGTTTGAGTTAAAAATATATTTATAAGGTTATTTGTGTTAAAAATGCATCAACAGTAGATCCTGCTGTACAGAAAAAAATGTATGCATGTATATTAGGTTGTATTGTTGCAGCTGATCAAATGTGTATGTTTATCATAGAACCCTGTGAGGGTGGAAAGTCTGAAATTGTGTTTTACTTTCAGATATTCCACAGATCTTAGCTCTGTGTGTGTACTGTACCAGAGGTAGGTGACCAGAGATGCTGACAGATTCTTCTGGCTACCATATTTGTATTCTTAGATGACCAATCCTCATAAAGTAGTCTAATACCATTACACGTATAGCTATAGAAAACCATCTGTATCCCCTTCAGAGCACAATGGCTAATTAACACTTTAACTGAAATCCTTATTAAATCCAATATCTTTCTACTAGGGGACTTCAGCTATCCAACAATAAATTAGCTGACCTGTACTGCCATTGGCTGGCATATCTAATGTTTTTTTGACATTATAAATGCTAACTGTCTTTTACAAATAGGTAACAATCCTATAACCAGCATCTGGTTTCTTTGGAACTCTTGCAGCAGCACTTTGGAACCTGGCAGGAAAGATTTCTGACAGGATATATATCTCAAACATCCACACAGACAGAGAGAGACATCATCTGGCTTTTGCTGTGGTAAAACACTCAGCACACATCAGCTTGCTTTGCTTTGCTTTAGTAAGTAGTCAGGGAACTGTAGTTCTTTAGTCAGTCAGGGACATTTAGTGAGAATAGTTTAGCATTGTTTTCTGCATCTGTGAGAAAGTATACAATTGTATTGGTTTTGTATATCTCATTGGCTGAAACTCTGATGATGTTTGTATTCAGTATTCTCCTGTTTTCTGTTTTATTATTTATCATTAAATATTTTAATACCTTTCATTGTGGGTGGTAGTTTAGAGAATGCTTTTAACATCTTTAGAGTACTTATGCTTGTTTTAATGACACTGTGGATGCTTCTGCAAGCCTTCCTGCTTTGGTCACACCCTACCATTTGTATTAGCATTCATTTTACATAGTAGCTTTGGGTACCCTTTGTAAGAGCCTTAAGGTAGCTGACTGGTGGCAGTGTGATTACGTCAGAGTCTGGGCAGAAAGGGGCACAGCTAGTAAATCTGTGCCAGCTTTCCCCAGGTGTGTGTGTGTGTGAGTGTGTGTGTGTGTGTGTGTGTGTGTGTGTGTGTGTGTGTGTGTGTGTGTGTAAGTAACTCCAATATCCATGTGTGTGTCAGCTACTGGGAACAGGGACACAGAGCTCCAAAGTAGTCAGTGTGGAGTTTTGTGTGGGTCTAGAGAGAAAGAAAGTCCAGCCCCTGGTCTGGAGCATGCTCCCTGTGAGCTAGTAAGGTAAATTGTGCTTGGTGCAGGGAATTGCATCTGAAAATACTGTGTGAATCCATATCTGCTTTTAGTGACCATCCCTCACTGGAGTCAGTGGAAAAACCGAGTCTCCTTGATTGCTGGCCTGGAATAGGGATCAATCACAGTGCCTATCACATCTTCTGACCTAATAACAATGGTGGTGGAGTATCAGTATTTGCCAAAAAAATCATAACCTCATGACAGATTCTTCTGGCTACCATATTTGTATTCTTAGATGACCAATCCTCATAAAGTAGTCTAATACCATTACACGTATAGCTATAGAAAACCATCTGTATCCCCTTCAGAGCACAATGGCTAATTAACACTTTAACTGAAATCCTTATTAAATCCAATATCTTTCTTCTAGGGGACTTCAGCTATCCAACAATAAATTAGGTGACCTGTACTGCCATTGGCTGGCATATCTAATGCTTTTTTGACATTATAAATGCTAACTGTCTTTTACAAATAGGTAACAATCCTACTAGCTGGATTCAACATCCTTCATCTAGTCATCACAAATATGTCAACTTATTATGCATCTCCATATCTATCATCTTGCCTTATTAAATCAGACCATAAATTATTGACCTTTTCCTTTAAAACTGGTGGTACTTCCTGTGTAAATACCCCTGTGTTTAAGGACTTCTCAAAACCAAACCTTCTCCGGTTACATGATGATCAAAATAAATTCCGCTGTAATCCTTTTCTGATGGATTCCATTGCTAAAGATGCTGCCTATAACTCTAACTTCGAATTAAACTTAGTAAAACAATTAAACTTAAATAGCTGTTTTTATAAAGCAGTCCCTATGCACACCAAATATAATGAAAAATGTAATAACAACCCCTATGGTGGGATATACATGTATAGATAAATTATATAACAAGAGAAAGAAATTGCTTAATACTAATAAGAGGTCTCATTCCAGGTACCTTAAGAGTGCACAAGCAAACAAATAAGACACTTAAGGGAAACATTAGGAAGCTCAAAGATGAGTATAAACTTACCTTAGAAAAACTCTTTCCACAACACTAACACTATGCAGACACATTTGGTCTGAATGTGATGTTTTTTTTTCTTGTAAAATTGCTAAAGGAAAGTGTTTTCCTTTTGTGATTGTTTTGTTTTTCAATCAATTGGGTTTTGGAAACTGTGCTTTAAATTTGCAGGCATTGGTCTAGAGTGACTTGATGTGGTTGCATTTTAATCAATTATCCTAAACCAGTGTGTGTGTGTGTGTGTGTGTGTGTGTGTGTGTGTGTGTGTGTGCGTATGTCTATCTCTTTGTGAGTGTATGTGTATATAAATATATGTATCTATACACACACACACACACACACACACACATATATATATATATATATATATATATATATATATATATATATATATATATATATGCATAGGTTTGACTTTATTGGCATGAATGCACCAGTAAGGATTTAAAAAAGTGAAAAATCATAGGCATTCAGAAGCTGTGTAGCTGAAACACTGGTATAAACTTAAGGGATCATTTGAATAAATCCCATGTGCCTCCATTATAGGAAGTTTAAGGTATTACACAGTGAAGTCTCTGCAGTCTTACTTAGTGTTTTTACTGAATGCTTTGTCTGTGTGATCTTTTTACCCTTTGGTTTATACGAACAGGTTGTATGACAACTTACTGAAAAACAAAATACTAAACTACATAATGCTGAATATACAATGCTAAAATGTCAAAATGATTAAATATTAAATTATTGAAATCAAAATAACTACCACCCTGTAGAGAGATAGACTTGCTCCCCATGCAGGACCTATATTAGTTCTTGTTTCTAAGTTTCAGTAAAACGGGGGTGATATTATTTGTTGACTGACTGTGTCTGGCACAATGTATACATATGTAGTACATGTATTTTGAGTTCAACATTGTAAAGTTTCAACATTTTGACAATGCAGGATTTTATATAACAGAGTTAAAAAGGGTAGCTTGTACACTGGGATATTATGCTATAAACCCGTCTACAGCACTTTCAGCACATTACAGTATAGTGCCTAAGATTCAGAACAAATTATTTCCACTCACTACTAGAAAACTAATGGGTAAGTAAACTCCTTGATTAGATTTAGACTTATGTTAATAAATTAAACATTGAAACAAATAATTTTGAAACAGGACAAATAGTCATCTTTATGTTCCTGTTACAGAAGTATATCCCTTTTAACTGTGGATTATAAAATCTATATGTCTATTCTTACTAATAGAACTAAACAATTTTTACCCATATTAGTTGATGATCAAACGCATGATAATATTAAAAGAATTGTTATATTAATAGTTTATGCAAATAAAACAAAGAATTATCAATATTTAGTCTGGGTTTAAATAAAGTATTTGACGCTGTTGCCTGTTTTTATTTAGCTAATACTCATAAGGAACACAATTTTCCAAATAGCTTCATAACCCTCATTATTCATCTTTATCAGAAGCTCTGCATTTTTATTAAATTAAGTTTTTATATCTTACAATTAGTTAAGATGCATAAAAGTGTAAAGCAAGGTTGACCTTTGTCACCATTATTATTTGGCTTGGTTATTGAACCTTTTACTCATTATTGAGATCAAATAATGAGCGTGTTGGTTTTAAAATAACAGATCAATATACTACATAAATCAAAATTTTTGCTGACAACAGTTTACTACTAACAATTGATAATAGTAATTCATCTTTGATTCCTTTAAAAATATTCTAAACTCTTTTGAAACAATTTTGGGTCTAAGATTTAATCACGGTAAAACAAATACTTCATTAATTAATAAAAATAATTTATTAAGAGATAATACAAATTTTAATTGGTACAACAAAAAATATTTAGGCATTTTATTAACTTATGACTGCAAAGACATTATATCAATTAACTATAATCATGTTTTGGAAAATATTACTCAGTTAATGAGCAAATGGAACAAATTATTTTTTTAATATGAAAGAGAGATTAATGTTAATCAAAATTATCATGTTACCAAAAATATTATAAACTGTCCAAACCATCTTTATATTCCATTCTAAAGGAATTATTAATAAATGTTATACTATTCTTTAAAAAATGCGCATCTCAATAAGTGTAAGATATTCTTTGAGCATCGTATAAGAAGCTGGAGATTATATGCATAATCCTCTATTATTAAAACAGCAGCAATGTTTTGGCTAAATTCAAATTATATAGATAGAAATTAATTCATCAAACTAAATGGTTAATCAACAATAATGATATATATATATATATATATATATATATATATATATATATATATATATATGTTATGTAGACAAATAATGCCTAATAATTTTATATGGTTATTTTAAAAATGCTTTCTTTTCAACAATATTAATAAACCATCAAAGTCATATTGCATTAATAATTTTCTTAAGATATTTAGAAAATTTATTTATGGAAATCCAGATGTTAAAGCATGGTTCTTCTCAATATTCCCCACAGTCTTTACTGAAGATTTCCAATTCTCCTTAAATATTAATAAAATAAGGTTCATAGGAGGTTACTAGGCTAGTGGCCCTAGAGTCTTTACAAGCCTAGTCAGGTTATTCCCAAGTATCCCCATTTGTTCTGTTTTTGGGTAGTTCACAGAACAAATTTATGACCAGACTGGGTCTGTGATCGACACCTGCTACCACTGTTCATGACGGACATAAGTGCCACTCCAGGGGTGAATCTGCCATCTCCTATCCAGTTATCTAGGTTTCATTTGAATAGGGTCAGTAAGGAGCTTTGTTTTACATGAATAGGAAGTCTATTCCATGGAAGCAGCAGTCTCTGGGAAACATATCTGTCTCGCTAGCATGATCTGTTAATGTCACAAGATAGGTTGAGATCCCTAGAGTGTGTGACTCTTGTGCCATGTGACTTGCAGATGTGCAGCATTTCCATTAGGGCAGGGTTGGAGATTGCCCTATAGGCCAGGCGCAAGTCATCTCTTAGCAGCCTGTAAGATACAAAGTAAAGTGACAGGGCTTTCAGCTTGTTCGTGTAGGTCATGGCTTGGAGACCTCGTATTGTCTTAGTGAGAAAGCACTGAGGTCTATCCAGCTCCTGCAAGTGTCTGGTGAGGTACATGCAAAAGGGTGCATTATACTCTATTAGTGGTCTGATGAGGGTCTAGTACAGTGGAGTTATAACATTCCTTGACCTGGATGCTATGCCCTTGCTTATTAGGTCACTAGTTTGAAGGCATTCCTTACCACTGTGGAAACTTGATGGTGAAAGTTCAGATTGCTGTCAACCTGTGTCCCCAAGTCTCACACCACTGGGTTGGAAGTCAGGGGGCTGCTGTCAATATTGTACTTTGTAGGGAATTTCATTTTTCCAAAGGGAATGATAATACATTTTTTTTTGCATTTAGTTTTAGACCATAGCTTTGGCACCAATCATTTGTTTGTGTTAGTTCTTCTTGTAATATACTGACATTGTTGAAGGACTCTGATTACTCCCAGTTTGCAATCATCAGTGAACTTGATGAGCCAAAGGCTGTCTACTTTGTCATGAACGTCTGAGAAACAGATGCCAAACAGTAAGGGACCTAGCATAGACCCCCATGGTACTCCACTGGTGACGGGTCTATGGTGGAGGTGGAGTCACCAGCTTTGAGTGTGTTCTGTCAGTGAGCCAACTGGCTACCCATCTAGTAAGTAAGGGTTAATCTCAACAATGCCAGAGTGGGAATTGTGTCAAAAGTCTTGGCAAGATTGAGATAGGCTGTGTGCACTGTCATACCTTTGTCCATGACTTTGTTGACATTCTCAAAGAAGTCTAACAGGTTTAATAAGCATGATCTACCCTTAATGAAGCCATACTAGGTTGGGTCCAGCATTTGGAGGTCACCTATGTCCTTGTTGATAAGGTCTATCATAATTATTTCCATGGGCTTGTAGTTCCCAGGGTCAGTTGATGCCCCCCCCCCTTTGTGCAGGGGAATTACTATTGCTGTTCTCCATTTTGCAGGAACATGGCCAGTTCTCAAGCTATGATTAAAGAGAACGCCAAATGGGTTGGTCTGCTAGGTCCTGTTTTAGATGGTTTAGTAAACAATCTAGGATATTATCTGGTTCCACTGAGGCTGTGTTTTTGGCACTGGTGAGTGGGGAGATGACCTGCTCTCTAGAGATACTAGGCAGAGGGCTGGTGTCAGGTATACTTTGGGATATGGTAGTTAGGGGATAGGGGTGAAGTTTGTACTGAATCTGTTAGCTAGCAGGTTGGGATATCTTCCAGTGTAGTAAGAGTGATCTCATCTACAAGCAGTTCAGCACATAGCTAGGCATTCTCTTTTAGACTTTGGATGTAGTTAATTAATGCCTTATGATTATCCTTGGCTAGGGATGCGATTTTAGTTTTGTAATTTGCTTTAGAAGACTTTGCAAGATTTTTGATTGTCTTATTTAGGCTTAGGAGAGAACTCTTCCTCTGCCGGGCGATATCCCGCTTGCTTTGGGACAACAGTCTCTTCCTCTTGTTATATAATCTGTTTATATAAGAAATGAAAATTAAAAAATAATTGAATATATAGGAATATATAGGAATCAATTCTTAAATGGTATTAAGATACTCTCATCTGAATTCTTAATAAATAAATATGATTATGATTTAAATAAATGGGATCATCATTCAGATAAATTGATAATATGTAATATCTAAGACAGAATTAATGCCATATTTAAAAAATGTTTACTAAATTCATTGAATTTCTAATTAATCTTCAAACAAATAATGAGATTAGTAAATATTACTTATAAAAATATATATAAAATATTCTTCTCTGAAGATAAACTCTGGAATTCTCTCTCTACCATCCTTTGAAATACTCAGAGCCATTCAAACTTCAAAACTCTTCTCTAAATTCACCTCCTTTCAAAGTGGGAATGTTCCTGTACCCCTACCACATAAACTCTTTAACACCATCTCCCATGCACTATATACCTCAACCTTCTATCACTGTGCTCTCTTACCCTTTGCCTCTACTTCCTTTCCTACCCTATACCTCATAAACTCCCCCCACCCCACTACCTTTCTACACTATATACCAGCTTTTACCTCACCAACCTCACATTCTCTCTGTCCTCTCCTCATATTTCTAACTTCCAAAAAAAAACATTTTTTATTTATACATAAATGTTTTACTTACATGTTTTTTCATCTGAAATGCCTTTACTTTTAATATGTTTAGACTACATAAATCCCACTTTTTTAAATTATTACCTAGGATTAGAAATGTTATGTCTTTTTTTAACAAATTGTATATTATCTCTGTATTTTTCACTGTTCTACTACTGTATTTACATTTGTGTAACTGTTGTAACTTGTCTATTTCCTGTGGAGCTTTTCTCCCTGGGCCTCCACTGAAAACGGCTCTTCCAGGCCCAGTGGACTATCCCTGTCATTAAACTGTAAACTTTATGCAGTCCAAATGATTATTCTTATTAAACCTTTGATATTATTTAATTCTCCATTTTCTGGAATCATCCAAAGAGCACAGAATCCATTTTTTTAATAGAACAGCTAGAAAAGTGATAAAAATGGAAAAAATGTAACTACACCCTCATCTGTAGCATTTACAGATGTTGCAAAAGTTGTTTGCCAAAATATATTTCACACTATTACGATTAGAACTAACAAAACTAATTCTAGTCACAGCTATTGACTGAAACTAAATACTCTGTTAGAGAAATATTGAACAATTATTTCTATATTAGTATTTTTTATTGATTGTATTAATATATTATGTTCAGGTGTTAACATTTTTAACAAGAAAAGCATGTAATGATTGTAAAAATTACTCAAACAATATGGAGAAATGTAACAATTACCAAAAGCTAAGACATACTACGATAATCAGTATGAATAAGACAAAAAGTAATTATTGTTTGAAAGCACAATAAATATACCTTTGACTAAAATGTTCTGGAACACTGTAAAGGAGTTCACTTCTGCCAAAATATTTTCCAAGATGACACAAGGATAACCTAATCAACACTGACCCACTTAACACTATTAGAGATGACATTTCTCACTGCCAGACCCTCCTGTTTCCTCATTCCCAAATATTATGGAGCCCATCCCAAACAAACCTCTGCATTAGATAGTTATATCACCTCCATTTTATTTCAGAACAATCATTAAAAATGTTAAAGATCTCTTGGCCAAAATCCACAGTCAATAAAATATCCCTCCAATGATATTCAGCCTTAAAGAGGAAATTATTTGCAAACCATTAGCTTCTATAGTCAATTTGCCTCTGGCTACAGAATTACTGTTACATGCATTTAAACATACAATTACATTTTTTATTTGTTTATCCTTTGTTGAAGAGGTTAGCCCCACTAGGCTAGTATTCCCCTTTTCAGGGGAGACATGAGGTAGTACTTATACTACTAGGGGAAATTTGGCCAGGGTATTGGAGAAATTCCCCTACTCATCATTGGTGTGAGTGGGACCCATATTCCTGTTTCTTGTTCCAGGTGCAGAGGTAGCTCAGAGAAGTAGAGTAGGCTGATGAAGGGAGAGATGAAGATGATAGCGAGGTAAGAGAAGTGGAGGAGAAAGCAAATATCGAGACCACAGAATGTGTGCAGGATTCTGAGGAGAGCTTACAAAAAAATATGTTTGATGAAGACAAGTCAGCATAAGATGGATGCATAATTACAACCCTCCAGTTGGGAGGGTTGCGGGATGATTTGCTTAAAGAAATTGTGATGAAACTATGGAGAAAATACAAAAGGAGGATGCAGAGACAATCCTGAAGAATGGTGGTAAGACGGAAAAGAAAACATATGCAGAGAAAGTAAAAGAAGGCAGAAGGGGAGTACCAGAGAAGAAGGCCTAAGGAAGTGAAAAGCAGAAGAGTGTGGTAAGGATTCAAAGTAAAGAAGAAAAAATAAATGGGCAGGTATGAAGTGTGGGACAACTTCATAGCTCCTTTGGGTGTAAAAGCACATGAGGGAAGAGCATTTATTCTTATTAGGAAAGAGACATTTTGCGACATTATATTGATGACTGTTTTTTTAATGGAAAATTACTTGGAGAATATGAAAAAAAAGACTGTAAGCCATGGAATATTTATGTAATAAAAGCATTTAACAGGGAAACAAAAAATAATGCATAATTTCATGTATAATTTCAAAAAGAGGTAGAAAAAGAAACATTGAAAGCACATTTAAAATCTTTGTGTAAAGAAGTACTTGGTATTGCAAACGCTTATGATGAAAGGAGTTTATGGAATGGTGGCTAGGACTGTAATATTGTGTTAATTAATTTATTGTTATTATCATTATTAATTTTTATTTTACATTTGTTTACCAGGATGGTCCGACTAGGCTGTAGCCTGCTTTCAGTGGAGGCCCAGGGAGAAAAGTTCCATACAGTGTAATAGATACAATGAAAATACATATATTTGTAAAGCATAAATAAATTTCAGACATAGTTATAACATCTTGATAGAAGTTCACAAAAGCAGTAAGCTACAAGTATGACTACAAGAATAGATTTCACACAGACTACATTGTTACAACATAAATTGATATTGTCACACATAATGTAATGTAACGTAATGTAAGACATAGGTAAACTGTAAAACAAACATAAACAGTATCATTTTGTAGCTGACTCAACTGAATGGTGTGTGGGGATAACATCGGTTAGGCTATTGGGGAAAAAAATATGGAAAAACAGAAAGTGAGTAGTTACAATGGGGGAGGCATGTCCTGTTCATCCAGGGGTAGTGCAGGAGCACAGCAATTTGTTATTTAGGTGTTCCTTGAGAAGAAGCTTGAATTTGGAGGTTATGGTTGTGTTGTGTATATGTTGGGGTATTGAGTTTCAGGTTTTTGCTATTTGGTTTGGGAACAGAGAGTTTCCGAAACTATTGTTGGCTTTGGTGACTTTTAATAGTAGTTTGTTGGATGACTGTAGGGTTCGGTTGGTTAAGTAAGACTGTACTAGGTTTTTAAGGGATGGGCAGTTGTCCGGTTGGTGCATAATGGTATGGGCAATGGTGAGTTGGTTGAGTGATAGCAGATTTGGTAATTAAAGCCATTTTATATGTTTTAGGGATGTGCCGTGGTGTGTTCTGTGGGGAGGTTAATAGCAAATCTAGCTATTTTGTGGTAGCAGGCTTCTAATTTGGTTGGGTCAGATTTTCTAAGGTTAGTGAAGATAGGAGAAGCATATAGTATAATGGAAAGAAGACGTGTTCTAGCAATAGACTGTCTTGTGGTTGGTGTGAGAAATAGTTTGGCTCTATACAGTCAGCCAAGTTTAACGTGGACGTTTTTAATGGAAAGGGCTATGTGTTTGTCATATTTTAGTGAGTTGTCAATTGTGACACAGTAACTTGGTATTGTCAACTGGTTCAATTTTGGTATTGTTAGAGGAAAGGATGTAAAAAGGGGATGGGGGCACTGGACGTATGTTGTTTCTGAATAGTATGAGTTTTGTCTTGTTTGGGTTTAGTATGAGTTGGTTTTTTGTAAGATACTGTTCTATATTTGTGGAGGCTGTTTGGGTTCTAAGCAAGAGTTCAGGGAGGGAAGGAGGGATCTGAACAGATGATGGTGGAATTGTCTGCAGAGTGCACAGTTGTGGCCTGGTTGGATGCAGTACTGAGTTTATTTGTGAAGACAGAGAAGAGAAGTGGCCCAAGAACTGAGCCTTGTGGAACATCTACTGAGACAGGCAGCAGGGTGGAGGTCTCATCTTGCCACTTCACTGCTTGTTGACGTTCAGTCAGGTAGTTATTAAACCATGTAATTGCTGATTGAGAGAGATTACTGGTGGCTAATTCACAGAGTAGTTTTTGATGGGATATTGTGTCAAAAGCCTTTGACATATCCAGAAAAATGGATGATATGAGTTTGACACTGTATCTGTGCTGGATGACAGAATTTGTGAAGCTTAGGAGAGCAGTTGTGGTGCTGGGGAGAATGTTATTTTGTAGTAGATAGGTCAGCAGTTGTGAATGTATGCATTTTTCTAGAATTTTGCTTGGAGGGATGGTAACTGGCCTGTAGTTTGATAATTCTGTGGATGTGCCTTCTTTATACAAGGGATTGATGTGGGAGATCTTCCAAAGTTTAGGAACATATTGTTCAGAGATGGAACGGTTAATGAGTAGGGAGACCGGATATGAGATAGCGAACGCTGCTAAGTTTAGAAATTCGTTGGGCAATTGATCTGCAGCAAGTGTAGTGAGTTTTAGTTGAAGAAGGAGTTTTGTATGTAGCTGGCCTGAATGGGCAGAAATGACAAAGTGATTGGTTGAGGGGTAGAATTCTTGGGGATAGTTAGTGGAGTATTGTTACTGTTGTTTACTATGGACTGTATGGAGTTTATGAAGTGTGAGTTAAATTGGGCTGCTGTAGTCTCGGTGGGAATAGGGAGGTGGGGGAGGGAGTGGTAGTGGTCTGAGCTGGATTCAGGAGTTGTTTTATGCTGGCCCAGAATTTCTGAGGGTTGTTTTGATGTTTTTGTTGGATTAAGGTATAATAGTATGTTATGTCATTCTGAGTGTGTTTTTTACTTACGTTTCTTAGTTGGTGATAAGTCTGGAGGGAAGTTTGGGTTTTAGATACTTGACAGTGCAACCAGGCTCTATCTCTCTGTTTCATTACTTGTATAGTGTCTTTAGTTAGCCATTGACCTGGTTGGTTTTGATATGCATTTTTCTTAGTGGGGCTAGAGAGTTAAGAGTATTTAGGAATACATTATTGAAGTCCTGGACAGCATCATCCAACTGAAGGTGTTTGGGGGGGGGGGGGTCCAGTTGTGTTGTTTTAGGAAGTAGTTGAAGGTTTCAATGCACAAGCCTCTTTTGCTGTGGATATATTTATATATGATGCTTTGGGCTCAGCATTTTTTTTTGTCTGAGGAGGTAGGTGGGCATGTGGTCACTAAGAGAGTCTAGGAGACAGCCAAATTAATTACATATTTTTGGCTGGTTGGTGAGTATCCAATCTAGTATAGAATATTTGTTACTGTGTTTGTCAGTTCTGGTTGGTGTGCAGATTAATTGTGAGATCCAGAAGAGGTTGATACCGCAGTGGTGGAGCGGTTAGCATTGTCACCTCACAGCAAGAGGTTCTCCTGCTTCTGTGTGGAGTCTGCATGTCCTCCCCACGGTCGAGTGATGTTAAAGACATGCAGGTAGGTGCGAGCGTGAATGGGCATGCCTTCATTGAAGGTTGGGCGTCAGACTGGCAACTCGGCACCGTAAAATCCACTGCCAATCACGAGCAGACCGGAGTTCTGCTGTGCAGACCCCTAACTGGGAAAAGCTGAAAGACTTATTCAGAAGAGGTTGATAAGGTTTGTAGGGTTGTTAGAGTTGCAGGTGGTCCAGTCTAGGTTGAAGTCATCTAAGATTAGTGTTTCCTGATTATATGTGGATGAGGCCCAACAAAGCAGATTTTCAGTTGTGAGGGTATTGTTGCCAGGGGGAATGTAGGCAGCTATGATGATAATGCTCTAATTTGTGTTTTGGTGGAGGCATGAAACTAGTATTTCTGAGTCAGAAGACTGTGGAAGGTTACTATCTAAGTGTTGTAGGTTAAGGTTATTTTCATATCTAACAGCTATGCTGCCACTGCGCTTGTGCGGCATGTCGAGTGTATGGATATTATATCCTTGTGGTAAGAATTCACTATCTTAATGTGATTCTTTAACCAGGTTTCAGTTAGCACTGAGATGTCAGGGGTGTAGTGAGATGGTGGTTTGAAATTCAGGTACTTTGTTTAGAATACATCTTAGGTTCATGTTAATGATTAGTAGGTCAGAGGAGTCATGTGTTTGTATGAGTGAGCTGTGACTGACAGAATTACATTGTGGGAAGGATGAATGATGTTGGGGGTTTAGCCCTGGATTTGGGTGTATATCTCCACTTAGGCTAAGTAGTGATACATTGAATAGGAATAGGTGAGAGAGCTTGGGTAATAGCTTGTCATATTTTAAATGTACGTGTGGGGTTGTTTGTGTGGTAGTGTACTTAAGTGTAAACTGTTCATTGTGTGACTTATTGAACAGTTGTGGTGATATACTGATGTAAGTGTGCAGGTTAGATGCTTGTGGGTTGATTTGTTTTGGTGGTGCATACATGTAGATAAATGCAGATTATGGAAGGAGGTAACTATGTAGGTAGATGTGAGTAGGGTGGTTAAGCGTGTGAGTAGCAGGAGCGTGTGGTAAGACTGAGTTTACCTTTGAGAAGAAGTATGTTGTGTGAGTTGAGTTTAAATGAGAGATTAAGCGGAGAAGTAGGGCTGCTGGTGTCATGAAGAGAGAGGGAATAGAATGGAGTGATGGAAAGATTGGAATGGATTGGGATATTCAGTTGGTCTAAGGCATAACTATAGTGGAAGAAAGAGTAGCAGAGGTTGGTAAATGTATTAGACTGGTTGGGATGTGATTGGTTAATTGGAGAAGGGATGTGGACATCTGTAACTATAAAAGTAGTGAGTTTAGGGGTGGGTGGGAATGGAGTAGTATAGGGCAGTGGAATGAACCCAAGCATAGCGAGAGTGAATGGAGCAGGCTGGACTGGGTTGCAGTCATGGTCGACTGAAGAAAACAAAAAATGATCAGTCTGTATAGTTGTGAGGATTTGCAGAGAGTTTCTTTAGCTATCTGTTAACTTGCAGCAAAAGAGTAATTAAAGATGGTGAAATATGATTGCCTATGGGCAAGGGGGAATAATACAGTGACCAGGAGAAATGCGAATAGCGCTAGGGTAAGACAACTGCTAACTAGTGCTAGTAGAGAAATTGAGAAAGATGGGTGAGACAGAAGGAGCTGAGGTCAGGATAGACGGTGTGCTTACAGTCGTTACACTTACAGAGAAATGGTAGGTATATTTGAGGGGATAACATACATTAATGGTTAATAAACCTTCAGAGCCACTTTAGTTGCTTTGTGTAGGCATATTCGGAGTCTCACTGGGGATGGTAGTATTCTGTACTGCATCAATAGCCTGGGGATACTGCATAGAAAGGGGAGAGTAAGAGGGAGTTTTCAGAGGGAGAAGAAAAATGTATGGCAATGAGTAAAGTTAGCTAAAAAATGTTGGAAGGGTTAACAAGAGAGCTATTTTATACATAACAATGTAATGAAATTAATCAGTAGCACTTGATAGTATCTAATGTTAGCATATAGTGGTCAGTAATAATCGTAACCAGCAGACAAGTAAGAAGCAGTGCTATTCTGAACCTTCACTTAAGTAAAATAGCAGTGATAGTACAGATAAATAGCAGCAAGAAGAGATACCACAGTATTCCAGCTGTTACTCAAATAAACTGTCAGCACCATAGTCAGGCATGAACCACAAGGCCTGCGGAGCAGAGCTGATATGGTCATTTTAACAAAAAGTGGATTGTTCAACAAATGATAAAACTACTCTCCAAGTATTTAACACAGGTAGGTTTTTCAGCATCAGTTATGCATGCCAAGTTGTCCTAGGAGATCAGTATCAGATTTAAAAAATACTCTCCTATGATAACACAAAAGAAAGCATTCAAGCTAGTGAGATCGGGCCGCTATAACTTCTTAATGCAGTTAGCTATCAATGAAATATAACACTTGAGCTAGCGAGAGCTGGCCGCTTAAAAATCAATGTAATGCTGTTACAAGAAAAGCTATTGCCATTCCATAAATGGAGTTATAATACTGTTAGAAACTGCTGCTCTAGCACACTACCAGGAGAAAGATGTGTGAAAGGGGATAGCGTTATAGTTAAAAAAGAGAAAAAAATTATAGTTATACCCAGCATGATAAATGTGGAGGGGAATATGGGTGTCATAAAATACTGGGGACAACCCAAAACAAGTTTTTTTTTTTTTTTTTGTGGAAAAGAAGGACATTTGATAAGTAACTGTGACAAAAGAAAATGTTATATTTGTGAAGAAGTGGGACATGATGCAAAAAATATGAATTGAAGTGTTATTCATGTAACAAAATTGGATGTTTATGAATGGATTGCAAAAATGTAAATAACACTAAGAAAGAAGAAACTGAACAACAAAAAAAGAAATTTTAGAAGTAGAAATAGAAGAAAAAGTAGATGAGAAAAAGTTATAAGTAGAACATAGAAGAAGGTTCTGAAATAAGTGATGAAGAAAACACAAATGGGAGGTACTGAAATAAAAAATGAATTCTATTGGCTAGATATAAAGGAAAACAAGGAATATATATAAACAGGCAAAGGAATAAAAAGGATAAATGAGAAGGCATGGAATGAAAAAGGAAAGAGGAGTTATGTAATGCAATTATGGAAAGACCATATTGCTATGAGAACAGTTTATATAAAATGGACTGAATGGTGGATGATATTTAGGGAAAAATATAAAAAATATGTGAGAAAAGTAGAGAAAGAAAATATAAAAGAACATATAATGATGCACTGGAAGATTTAGAACATAATGATAGAAAGTACTTTGACAAAGAAAAATAATTATATGAAAGAAACTAAGAAAAAATACAAGAATTGTTATATAAGCAAAGATATTTCTACAAGGAAAAAAGAAGTATTGAGTTACTTAAACAGATTAGTAAAGTAAGATGGCAGTGTAATGAGAGAAATAAAAAGTGCAAAAGGAGAAATAGAAAGAACTCAGGAAAAGATTATGAATAGTGTTGTAAAATATGTACAAGAAATATTTAAAGAAAAAAGGTAGTGAAAAAAACAAAAAAAGTAGAAAAGTTAACAGAAAAAAGTGAACAAAGAGTTGGAAAAGCAGAATTCTTTAAATGAGCTAGATAAAGTATTAGGCAAGTAAATATAGATTTAGCTGCAGGACCAGGTGGGATAGGGTATGAAATGAATAAAAAAATAAGGGACTGGCAAAAAAATATATATTTTTTTTAATTTTGAATGAATGGTTTTATCAAGGTTTTATGTATAAAATTAAGTAGTTGAATACTTAAATTCATATGGAAGGACAGAAGACAATTAAAAAAAACTGGAGATTAATATATTGGATAATAATGATTATAAGATCTTTATGAAAATAATACAAAACAGATTTGAAACTAACATGGAAATATTATGAAAGATAGCGTATACAGTATAAGGGGAACGGTTGCCAAGAACAAGAATTAATTATAGTTAGAGAAACTGTGGGCAATATTATGATTAGAAGAAGAGAAAAATCATGATAGAAAACCTTAATAACACATTTGATACAATTGGGCATGCAATCATGTGAGTAATAATGAAAGAATATAATATAGGTAAGAAAGTTATGAAATTATGTATGTCAGCATATAGTAATAATAAAGTAAAAGTACTTGTAAATGGCTGGTTAAGCCAAGAGGTACATATGAAGAGTGATGTAAGACAGAGATTCCAATGAGTTGCATACTCCTTGCATTAGTTATAAATGTGATAGAATGTGAACTATATCACAAAATGAAGGAGGCATGATATGTAATACCTGAAGGGCTAAGAATTTCATTTCTATTAACATATGCAGATGACATTATAATAATTGCAAGAATCAAAATTTGTATAAAAGAAGTAATAATCTTTACAAATCGGTGTTTAGAAGTGATAGGGATGGCTTTAAATAATGAGTGAAGTAAAGGTTAAGGTGATATAGTAAAGACAGGGTGCATATTTTACAATGGATAACATTTCCGTGTTAGGTATAAAATTTGGGAATAAAGATGTAATGGGAAAAACAATAAAAAATAGAACAAATGTCTTTTCTGAAGAACATATAAATTATCATTCAGAAAAAAGGTTTATTTGATAAATTATTACTGATGGGAAACTAGCATACTTAGCAAGTGTATTTATGTTGCCAGCAGTATTTGAAAAGAAATTATTACAGATATTTTTTTTTCATTTATATGGGGTTCTAGATTAAACCTAGTAAAAAAAGATTTTGTATGTATGTAAATGAAGAGGAAAAATGTTTAGAGTTAATTAACCCAGTGGTATATGTTGCTTCATTAAGTTTGTGCAAAGTGTTAAAGTAGATAATTGAAAAAGATGAGAGAGTAGTAATAAAACTGCATAAATATAAGTATGATAAATTTTGAGGTATGGTAAAAAAAGAGTAAAAGAGAAAAGCGTGCATAAATGTAGAAATAAAATGTTACCATGAAAAATATTTTTTTGGAAAATAAAAATTAATGATATAGAATATAGTATGGTATAAGAATGTTATGATAAAACATTAGTATGTAAAACCATGATAGAATCTAACAGATGAAAAATTTAAAGCTATAAAAATAAAAAAAACAAATGATGTAATCAGAAGGTAGAATGTCACAAATGTTTTGTGGGGAATAGTAATAGATACAGTGCCAGTAAAAGAAAATATGCTATATAAAAAGAAAAATGATAGAATATGTATGCATTATCTAGAAGAAGAAGAAGAAGAAGAAACTATGGAATGTGTTTTTGAAATGCAAAAGAGTAAAAAAGTTATGAGGAAAACTATGCAAAGAAGTTTTTTGAAGATATAAAATAAGTGGATAAAATAAACATGGATATGATTAAGTATGGATATTATAAGTACAGAAGTAAAAAATATGTTACAAGAATAGATAAAAAGTTATTTTATGTTGTAAGAATTATATGGAATGAAAGAATAAATTAAATTATGTTTAATGGTAAATGGATTTTAGCAACAATATTAAGTAAAATTAGATGGTGGTTATGGAAAAAGGGTTGTGGGGTCTATTAGGGATGGAAATTTAGTATAATTTAAAAGAAATTATAAATATGTGTAAACAGATTTGTATATCTATATATTTGTACAATTGTAAATATTTGCAAATATGTAAATATGTTGTAAATATGTTGTAAATAAGAGTTATTTTGTATATAAATAAATAACCCCTACTCTTTTTGATAGGTGCTGTGGGAACTTTTACATCCACCTAAGCTACCACCACCTCAAACAAGTGGGAACATGGTTTAGTATCTCATCCTAAGGACAACACACTCAGATGTGCAGCACCCCCTTATACTGCACTCTAGTGTCAGCAATCCATCTACCAGGTATGGTAACAGAACCGACAGACCCCTGTACCAAAAGTGAATGTGCTAGCTGTTGCACCACTGACATTGATAAACTTCCATCCTAAGGTCTTAGTACCAAATCCCACCACTTTCTACTGATATATAGCTAAAATCAGTATTCTTGCAAATATTTTTGAATATATAATCAACAACCACATACCATACTATACTACTTCTTGAAATATGATATACTTTCAGATAAGTGACATGACTTTAGTCTAAAATTCAGTATGCCTACAGCTATTCATGTCCTAACAAATTAAATTAAAATAGCATGGGGAATGGTGGAAGGTGTAATGATACCTGAAGAGGAGTAGAAGGAGAAGCTGTGATAAGTTAAAAGCTACCCATATTACATGGCATCAGATTGTTACCTAGGTGGTTCAGAACTCCCCTTTTGTTACAGAGATGCTGGCAGGTGGGGGAGAAGAAATGCTGAAGAAACAAAGAGAAGGAGCTGTTAATCTGGCAGTTAAACATGCAAAGAATAGATGTATAGAGGAATGGAAAGAGTGCATGACAGATGAGTCCCATAATGTTGGAAGTTCATACTATTTTCAGTTAGTTGGTGAAGAGGATGAATAGAAAGAGCAGGAGAAAGTGTCAGTTTCTGCATTTGGGAAGCTAGGTAAGGAGTCTTATAGCTAAAGGCTGGAAGGCTCAGATAAATTAGAGAGAAGAGATTGTGAATGTCAAATATTTGAAAAGACATAGGCATGTACTGACAGCTCTGTGGGATAAAAAAATTGGGGAAAAAGTGGGGAAGGAATGAGAGAAAGTACTGGACAGCTATATCAGTTGATAATATTTGTAATATTTATAAATGAATGATGTAATCTCTTAGTGATTAGGGTGTGTGTCACAATTTAAATATTATGGTTCATTAGTGTATATACACTCAAGAGTTGTAGTTAAAAACAGATGGTAGTCTCTCTAAAAGAAGGGTCAGAGTTTGGCGAAAAAAAAAGAAAGGTATACATTTATATTCATAGGTTCATAGGTTTGTAAATGTTTACTAGGCTAATGATCACAAGGGCCTTTTTAAGCCTAGCCATGCATCCCAAATCTCTGGCAAGTTCTGATACCCTTAATAAGTGTAAGCAGGGGTTTGGGAGATGAACCATTTACAGGTTATCTGTGTGCATTAGAGACATAGGTGCCAAACCAGGGATGAATTTCCAGTTTCCCATCCAATTGTCCAAGTTGCACTTGAACTGGGTTAGGGAGGACCTCTGCTTCACATGGATAGGAAGCCTGTTCCATGGACAAGGTAATCTCTGGGATACATACATAACTCTCCAGCAGGACCAATTTCTATCACAGGCAAGGTTTAAGTCTTTAAAACGGGTAATTCTGGTGCTGTTTGTTTTGTGAATATGCAGGAGGTCCATCAGAGTGGGGTCTGACAAAGCCCTATATGCCAGCCATAGATCTCCCCTCAAAAGCCTGTAGGAGACAGAATACAGGGACAGGGCCTTGAGGTGTCTGCATTGGACATTTTACTTATATCCTGTATTCTTTTAGCGAGGAACCTCTGTGGACATTCCAGTTGTTGGACATGCCTGGTTGGGTACATGCCAAAGGGGGCATTGTATTCAATGATAGGTTTGATGAATGCTGAATACAGTAGAACAATGACTTCCTTGGACTTAGAAGCCATACATTTGTTTATAAGTTGTGCAATATAGAATGATTTCCTCACCACTGTAGACACATGATGGTCAAAGGCTAGATTATTATCTATGTGTGCCCCTAAGTCCCTGACTACTGGGTCAACTCTAAAAGGTGTGTTGTCAGTATTATAGTTACCAGGGATGGATGTCTTCCCAAAAGATACTATCATGCATTTCTTGACATTTAGTTTTAGTCCATGGCTCTGACACAGTTGTTTGTCTGTGTCAGCCCCTCTTGGAGAACATTTGTGTCAGTGTGAGATTCAGTGACAGCTCCTAATTTGCAATCATCTGCAAATTTAGTCAGCCAGAGACCACCAACATTGGCCTTGACTTCTAAGAAGTAAATGCCAAAAAGGAGCAGTCCAAGGACTAATCCCTGAGGGACTCCAATCGTGACTGGCCTCTTTGTAGAGCTGGACTCCTCAATTGTAACTCCCAGGGTCCTGTCTGTGCACCAGCTGGCTATCCACCGGGTGACATACGGCTTTGTACCTAACCTCTTGTGTTTGTCAACAAGGCCCGAATAGGGTATTGTGTCAAATGCCTTGGCCAGGTCAAGGTAGGCAATGTGAACAATTTTGCCCTCATCCATTGCTTTGGTGACCTTCTCAAAGAAGTTCACCAGGTTGAGTAGGCATGATCTGCCCCTGACGAAACCAAACTGAGTTGGGTCCTGTGTCTGGAGGTTTACTATTTCTCTATTGATCATCTCAATGATAATGTTTTCCATGGCTTTACATATAAGACTAGTGAGACTTATGGGTCAGCAGTTTCCAGGGTCTATAGATGGCCCACCTTTGTGCAGAGGGATGACTGTTGTCTCTCTCCATTCATGAGGCATGAAACCTGTTTGGAGGCTACAGTTAAATAGTAATTCCAGAGATTCTGATAGGTCATGTTTCATGATATTTAGAAGGCATCCTGGGATATTGTCTGTGCCCATTGATGCAGTGCTCTTGGTCTTAGAGAGAGCATTAAGGATCTTTCCCTGGTGATAGTAGGGGGAGTTATATTTCATGATATTTCCTGAGGGAAGATAGTAGAGATGGGTAAAGTTGGAGCTGAATTTATCAGCCAGGAGGTTCATAGGTTCATAGGTTGGTACTAGGCTATCGGCCCTAGGGCCTATACAAGCCTAGCCATAACAATTCCCTGGCTATTTGCTATAGCTTCTGGCTCAGTATATGTAGCTCCATTTTCACTGAGCTCTGCACACAACTGTGTATTGCCTTTTAGTTTGCAGACAAAGCAAAGAATGCTTTGTGGTTGTCATTGGCCTGGGAGGCCAAACTTACCTCAAATTTGGCTTTGGTAGAATTTATTTGTCCTCTGAGTTGTTTGTTTACTTTGATGAGAGTGCTTTTATCCTGCTGGGTGCTGCACTTCCTAATTTTTGCCATAATTTTCTTCCTTCTGTTATACATCCGATTGATTTTGTGATTCCGCCAGGATGGCTTATTTTTTTAGTTAGTTCTGTACTTCTTCCTGGTGGGTACAGCTACCTCTATCCAGCTACTAACATACTTGTACAGGATTTCTGTGAACAGGTCTGCATAGGCAGCAGTGTTCTCAGAGTTTATAGGGGCTTAAAATTTTGCCAGTTTCTCACTTAATAGCAGGAGGTTAGCCTTAAAATGGTTCCTGAATATTCCAGGTTTAGCTGTGGGGCCAGGTTTTGTTTTTACTTCAAAGAAGACCATTTTGTGGTCTGACCTTACCAGGGAAGGCATTACAGTAGGGAGGTGTGCTGCACACTCCCATATTAGTGAGGACCAGATCCAGTATGGTTGTACCTCTGGTTGGTGTACTGACTATATGGTGCAGGGAGTTTGTGTTTACAAAATCCAGGAATCTCTGTGCATGTACGTTTGGCATCGTATAGGACTCCCAGTTAATCGTGGGATAATTAAAGTCACCCATGAATATGGTACTGGGTTGTTTGGTTAATGTTTCTAATAAATTTAAATACATGGTATGGGTTTCCTGGGTCATAGAGGGGGACCAGTAGCTGGCAAGGAAGTGGTACTGGATTTTGTCTATGGTGATTTGAACATGGAGCAGCTCAAGTGCATTTACCAGTTTGACCAGCTTTGAAGTATATTTATCTTTGGTGTAAATAGAGACACCTCCACCTTTAGTCCCTGCCTGTGAAATAGCTGGCCTAAATGTTCATAGGTTCATAGGTAGGTACTAGGCTATTGGCCCTAGGGCCTATACAAGCCTAGCCAAAAATGTACCCTGGCTTTCGCCACCCAAGAAAATTATTTTCCTGTGCCCCTGTTAAGCAGAACCACAGAAGTGATCCCCGGGGTGAATTTCCTATTACCCATCCAATCATCAAGATTTTTCTTGAAGAGTGCTAATGAGGAGCTCTGTTTGACATAGATAGGTAGTCTGTTCCAGAGTATGGGAAGTCTCTGGGACAGGACTCTATCCCTCCAGCATGTTCTGTTTATTGTGGTGACAAAGTTTAGGTCCCTAGAGCGTGCAGCTCGGAGGGATTGGGATTTCTTTAAGTGGAGCATGTCCAACAGCTCTGGGTTTGACATAGCTTTGTATGTTAGGCAGAGATCGCCTCTGAGTAGGCGATATGCGACGGAGTAAAGCTGGAGTTTTTTGAGACGGTCTGCGTAAGGCATCTGTTTGAGGCCAGTAATCCTCTTTGTGAGGTATTTCTGTGGTCTTTCCAGTTGTTGTAGATGTCTTGTGAGGTACATACCAAAAGGGGTGTTGTACTCTATAATGGGTCTAATGAGTGATGAGTAGAGGGGAACAATGACCTCTTTTTTTCTGGATGAGAAACCTTTTGTGATGAGGTGTGCCACATAGAAGGATTTCCTGACCACTTTGGTGATGTAATTATCAAAGGAGAGACTACTGTCCACCTGTGTCCCAAGGTCTCTTATCACACTTTCGGTGTTAAGTAGACTACCGCCTATGTGGTAGTTCATGGGTACAGAATTTTTACCAAAGGGGATGACAATGCACTTTTTGGCATTGAGCCTGAGACCATGTCTTTGACACCAGACATCTATCTCAGTGAGGCCCTTTTGTAGGATGTCCACATCATTAGGAGTTTCAATTATGGCTCCTAGCTTGCAGTCATCTGCGAAATTAGTTAGCAAAAGACCTTCTGTGTTAGCCTGTACTTCAGAGAAGTAGATACCAAACAGGAGAGGACCCAGGACTGAACCCTGTGGTACTCCACATGTCACTGGTCTGAAGTCTGATTTGGAGTCTGCTACTTTCACGGTGTGGGTTCTTTCAGTAAGCCAGTTGGCAACCCATCTTGTGACATAGGGATTTATACCTAGTTTAGTGAGTTTATCTATAATTCCAGAGTGGAGGATGGTGTCAAACGCCTTGGCGAGATCTAGATAGGCTGTGTGAACCACCTTACCATCATCCATGGCCTTGGTGACTACTTCAAAGAAGTCTATCAGGTTTAGGAGACATGATCTGCCTTTTACAAACCCAAACTGTGTGGGGTCCAGGGTTTGGAGATCTCCAATGTCTTTGTTTATGAGTTCCATGATGATATGTTCCATGGCCTTGCAGACGAGGCTCATCAGGCTTATGGGGCAGTAGTTCCCAGGGTCTGTTGTGGCCCCCCCTTTGTGGAGTGGGATAACTGTCGTGGTGCACCATTCAATGGGCACAAAGCCTGAGGTGAGGCTATGATTGAACATGGTACTTGGGTGGGGTGCCAGTTCATTCTGTAGTCCATGTAGAAGGCAGCCTGAGATGTTGTCAGGTCCCATGGATGCTGTGTTCTTGGCTTTGGAGAGTGAAGTTTTTACCTGTGCAGCCATGATTACAGGAACTTTGCATTCTTCTGGTATAAAGATGGGCCCTTTAGGGGGTGAGAGGGGGGTAAAGTTAGCACTGAACCTATCTGCCACGATGTTGGCAATATCAGTTGGTTCTGTATATTTAGTGTCATTGTGCTGTAACTCAGAGCAGATCTGAGTGTTGCCATTGAGATTTTTAACATAGCTATAGAATGCTTTGTGGTTGTCTTTAGAATCAGTGGCAATTTTGTTTTCATAACTAGCTTTGGAGGATTTTATGAGGGATCTCAGCTTCTTACTGAGGCTGACCAGGGAGTTCCTCCAATTGTGGGATTTTACTCTTTTTTGCAACAGTTTCTTTCTTCTGTTGTAGAGTTTGTTTATGGCAGAAGACCACCAGATTGGCTTCCTTTTTTTGGAGGATAGCATCTTGGTTGTGTTAGGGATAGCATGATCCATGCACTTGTGTAAGAGCTTATAAAGTGCATTTGTGTAGGATTCAGCAGTTGTACCTGTATTGTCCATCTGCATGGGTGTCATGAAGTTTGCCACTTCTGTCTTAAGACGCGTGGTTGGCTTTGGAGAAATTTTTCACGGTTGTTTTCCTAATTGGGGGGGGTGGGGTGGGAGTGGGATGTGATTGTCTAGGTTGATTACCTTGTGGTCGGATCTGACCAATGAGGAGCTGACCTCTGGTCTGGAACACCGGTCACCCATGTTGGTGATGATGTATGGAAGGCATTATAACCTTGCACTGTTGGTGTACTCTCCGTGGCTTTAAACCATGTCTCAGTGACTGCACAGATTCTCTAGGGTAAAAAGAGCTTCAAGGGAGTGGAGTTTTTTTTTTTTGTTTAGACTCGTAGCACTTGAGCAGTAATGCCTTTAGATTTTCTTGGTTTTGATTTGCTATGTTGGAAGTACTTTCAGTCTGGCATTGCCTAAAAAAGGCAATATGGGGGAAGACAATGTTTTATCTAATATTCAGAAGCCTAGAGGGGAGAGGTGCAGACCATCCCTGGCAAAACAGTGTGGTCTGTTGATCATCTCCTTCCATGCTGACAAATATTGCATCCCCTTAGAATGACACCAAAAGCTAAACCAATTATTAAAGTCAATCATCTTTTGTTCATATTGTGGCATCATCCTTGGAGAAGGTAAAATGCTGCTCAATGCTAGGCCCATACCAGCCTGAGACATATATTCTGAGAGCTCCATGATGTCTCTCTTCATATAGTCTAGGGAGGTACGTCTCAGGTCATTTACTTCCACATGGACTATGACTGAGTCATATTAGTAACTGTGGTCTAATGACCTGAGTACTTGTGGCAGATCTTAGTCCCTGATAAGCAACTGACCGTGACTTTCTTCTTATTCAGCCTGGTGAGAGGGACATCAGTGTGCCTCACGATGGAGTCTCCAGTGACTAGAATTCTGGATTGTGTGGTGGCTTGCCTTATGGGCTTAGAGGTAGAGGCTCCATGAGATGTAGCTCTATTTGTTGATGTGGGTGTTGTTTTGAAAGAGTGCATTTGGGGATGCTGAGGGTATTTGTTATGTGTACTTTGCTAGGAGGTCTTTGTGGCTTAGGAAGATTACAAATAAGTGCCTCAGCATATATGGGTTGATATGTCTTCTTTGAGTTGTGTGTGATGGGTGCAGTGTGTGTACTACTAACAACCTTATTGACATTAGGAGTACTTTTATGTAAGAGCTATGCCTCCAGTGACATTGTATAAATACATCTCTTACATACCATATCAGTTTGTTTGAGAATTAACTAGTTGCCAGTAAACATGAGCCAATTTCTACATTGCCTCAGGATGCCCCTATCCACCAAGCTGGTAACAGAGACAGTAGGACAGGAAACTGGTCTTTAATTTTAAAGCTTGCAATGTGTATACAAAAAAAAGAATGTTATGTTAGGAATTCTTGTATAAGGTGTAGTTCTGTATGCATTAGTACTGTACAACAAGGGTTGATAACATACAAAATAAAATGTGCTGGCATTTTTAATGGATGGTAGCATTGTTTTGTTTTGAAATACTCACGAAAAAGAATAAAAAAAAAGTAATTTGATGTGAGTCTGGGTTTGCTGCAGGAATCATATTTTGTGTTGGAGTGGGCTGTAGGAATCATGTAATTGAGTCTGGGCAGGTTGTGTGAATCATGTAATGTGAGTTTGGGTGGGCTGCAGGCATCCACTGTGGGTCTGGATGAATTGTTGCCAATGTATAAGGCCAGTGTTTAGCTACTCATGTCCATCTGGGTAAGTTGTACCTATCACATACTGTGGACCAAGAGAGATTGTAACCATTACAAACTGTTGGTTAGGATAGGCTATATCTGTCACACAGTGTGTGTCATGGTAGGCTTATCCATCATATAATGCAGGTCATAGTATGGTTACTCATCACACATTTTGGGTCTGAGTAGCCAGTACTCATCACACATTGCACTTAGAGTAAGATGTATCCATCATACAGTATGTGTCAGTGTATGATGGCTCTTTTGCACTGTGTGGGTCTGTGCATGCTATACCTATCACACAGTGTTGGTCTGGATAGATATACTCGTCGCACATTGTGGGTCTAGCAAGTCTGTAGCAGGTAATTTTTACACAGGATGGTTCATTGTATACTACACCCATCACAAAGTAAGGATCATGATAGGTAGACCTAAAAGTAAGGATCATGGTAGGGAAGACCTATTATAAAGTCAGGATCATGGTAAGTAGACCTAAAAGTAAGGATCATGGTAAGGTAAATCCATCATAAAGTAAGGATCATGGCAGGGGAGACCTATTATAAAGTAAGGATCATGGCAGGGGAGACCAATCACAAAGTAAGGATCATGGTAGGATAGACCTGTCACACAGTAAGGATCCTGGTAGGCAGCCCTATCACAAAATAAGGATCATGGCAGGTAGATCTATCATGAAGTATCATGGTAGGGTAACCCAATTACAAAGGGACACTCATGTTAAGGTAGACCTATCACAAAGTAAGGATCATGTCAGGTAGACCTATCACAAAGTAAGGATCATGGTTGGTAGACCTATCACAAAGTAAGAATCATGGTAGGTAGACCTGTCAGAAAGTAAGAATCATGGTAGGTAGACCTATCACAAAGTAAGAATCATGGCATGTAGCCCTATCACAAAGTAAGGATCACAGTAGAGTAGACCTATCACTAAGTAAGGATCATGGTAGGTAGACCTATCACAAAGTAAGGATCATGGTAGGTAGACATATCACAAAGTAAGAATCATGACAGGGTAGACCTATCACAAAGTAAGGATCATGGTAGGCCTATCACAAAGTAAGAATCATGGTAGGGTAGACCTATCACAAAGTAAGGATCATGGTAGGTAGACCTATCACAAAGTAAGGATCATGGTAGGTAGACCTATCACAAAGTAAGAATCATGGCATGTAGCCCTATCACAATAAGGATTACAGTAGAGTAGACCTATCACTAAGTAAGGATCATGGCAGGGTAACCCTATCACAAAGGGATACTCGTGTTAGGGTAGCTCTATCACTAAGTAAGGATCATGGTAGGGTGGCCCCATCACAAAGGGAGACTCAGTGTAGGTTGTACTCCTCACATATTGTAACTTAGGGAGAGACATTTTACGTTGTTCTGGGTAAGCATGAGATGGGTTTATACCACAGTGTGCCTCAAGTTTATCCTTCACACATTTCACATTGTAGTCCTTGGTGGCTGCATTTATTCTGCAAGGTTAGTTTACGGACATATAACATGGATCTGGAGATGGCAGATTTGTGGTTTGAACCTGCATGCTCAGTAAAGTTAAGAACTTATTTCTTCCCAAGGGAAAGCAGGACAGGTGAAGAGAATGAGTGAAACAGAAGAGAATGACAAAGTTTACATTCATTGAGTGGCTGAACAACATGTGCAATCCTAATGGATATGAGGTAGTAAATGACTTGGGAAGTACATGGGAAAACTAGGAATTCTGTGACAAGAGTGGCCAGCATCTAAGTATGGATGGGAAGTAAAGCTAAAAGCAGGAGTGGAATTGTAACAGCAATTCATCTAAACTAAGCTAGGTAGATGGGTGAAGGGGGGGAAGTCATTTAAGGAAGATGCACGGGGAATGAAGGTCAAAAAGGAGAGCACAAGGAAATAAAGCAGGTATAGGAAGAAATGATGAAAGAAGGTAATGCTGGGAACCTGGAGAGAAATGAGGTAAGTGCAAACTGTCCTGATATAAAGACCTGGGGAGAAATGAGATAGGTTTATACTGTGCTTAGATAAGAAGCCCCTTGTATTGTAGACATAACAGAAACAGGGATGCACAATATAAGGATGATTGGCATGTGGGGATTTATGGACTCTCCCATTTCCAAAGCTGGATGACAGTACATTATGGCCCATCCAGACACTGGATGTCTCTTTTTGTGCTTTTATTGTAGTAGCATTATGTACTGCGGTGGTGGTGCTGCGGTAGCGTTGTCGCCTCATAGCAAGACGTTGTCCCGTTTGATTCTCAGCTAGAGCATCTTCTGTGTGGAGGCATACGTGGATGGGGCGTGCCTTTATTGATGGTTTGCATCAGGGCTGGTAACCCAGTACGTAAAAATCCACTACCAATCATTAGCGGACCGGAGTTCCGCTGTGGTGACCCCTAACCGGGAAAAGCCAAAAGACACAAACAAACAAATTGTAGTAGCATTACGTGAAGAATGCCTATAGGGAAAAAAATTAGGAAAAGCAGAAATCCCATCTGAACAAGGGCAGTCCTAAATGCTTTCTCCAGATGCCTGTACTGTGCTGCTTGACCAGGACTTTGGCAAGTGTGCTACACTGATGGGGAGTGTGCTACACTGATGGGGAAGTGGCAAGGGAGAAGGAATGCATGATGGATATTTTATTTCAAAAGCAAGCCCTAGAAGTGTAGGGGTTACAGCCAAAGCTCTAGAAAAGAAAAAGGCAACAGGTTGACTGAAGATGATGTATGCTGTGCCTTTACTGCCCAGGATGTGGACTGAAGAATACAAAACCATGCAAACCAGGGGAATAGAGTGTAGGTACGGAACTGTGCAGTGCTGCTGTGTTTTATGCCTTTATGAATAAATAGATGATCTCTTTCTTAATTACCTTATGCAACTAACCTATCTATTCACAAATGCTGGAGTATTTTAACTCACAGCTAAAAAAGAAGAAATGGTAGTAGTTATTTAGTGTTAGAGGAAAGGTGAGTTGCATATGCAGCAGTGCAGACACCTTATTTTCCTGTTGCAATTTGCTGTTATTTAGCTGGTTGCTATTAGCTGATCTAGCCAATATCCAGTGATACCTTATCTCTGTTGTTCCTTTTCTGGGTCAGACTTAGAAAATTTGTTTAATTCGATGTCCATCCTGATGGGCAATGACTGCCCATGTCCCCATCCCTGTTTCAGGTTTGCCACTTCAGTATTTCTGGCCTTAGCAATCAATGTCTTTGCTGGGTTTCTCATTATAGTAATAAAAAAACACTAGGACACAGCAATTCTTTAGTGAGCTTTAAAGAGATGAGGCTTTTTACTTTAATTCCTGACTTTTTCAGCTCTAGAAGTGCTAGCAGTCAGAACATGGACATCGCCATCAAAGTAAGGGAGACATAAAGGTAATGATAACTGTTATAACGTGGATCATTAGACACTGTGGTTTATGCAAACATATCGGTGTGTAGTTCTGGGTGGCAAAGTGATTGAAACACAGTTCATTTCTTGTCCAAGTGTCTTTTGTGTGGAGTCTGCATGTCCTACTTGCGTCTTTGTGGCATTCTGTTAGGTGCTTTAGTTTCCTCCACATCCTAAAGACATGTCCTAGGTGAACTGCTTATGTTTTAAGTTGTCCAAAGATGAGTGAACCAAGTGTTTGTGAGTAAGAGAGTGTGTGTGTGTGTGTGTGTGTGTGTGTGTGTGTGTGTGTGTGTGTGTGTGTGTGTGTGTGTGTGTGTGTGTGTGTTGGTGTGTCCTCTCTGCTTGTACCTAGTGATCCATAACAGGTTTTCTTCCATGGTGAGGGAGTGGGTAGAAAATGATGCCCCTGCTACTGGTCTAGTACCTTTCCAAAGCTGAGAGACAGTGCATAGGGAGCCTTCAAAAACCATCATCTATTAACATTAGCTCAGGTGCCAGCGGTCACAAATGAGTACTGGGAAAGGCTCTGTTTCTCCTGCAAACCCGCACTGGAGAAAAGTTAGCATCAGTTAAAAATTGATTGAGTGACTGATACTGTCCTGCCTTCATACTCTGTTCTGGTTTTCATAGCAGGCTTAGGAAGACTTATAAAAGACAAAGAATTCCCAATATGTGGGAGGGAGAGGGTGCTATGTAGGTTTGAAGCTTATGTAAGTAAGCATGCAAATTAAGGCATGGTGTGTAATGGAATTATTGGTATATAAACCTCAGCACCTATTAATGTGCCCAGTTTTGTCCAACATGATACCAGCTAACCCATTTCAAAGGACCAAGGATGCCAAAAGATTAATTGGCATTCTGCAATATTAGATCACTGCATCTGCAGACATCATAAAATCATGAGTGCATCTCTGGCATTGCTAACTGGGCTAGATGTATATTATTCACATAAAACATTAACACACAAAATTATCTCGGAGTGCTGCCCTCCTTTATTTATGTATTTATTTATTTTATTGTTACTAGGAAAAATAAATTAGTAAAAAACACTTGCCTTTCTTACCTTTGCTCTCTGGTTCTGAAACCAAACCTGCACAACTCGGACTGTCAGGCCTGTCTCTGCTGCTAGTGTCTCCCTTACCTATGAAGAGAAGGAGAAGATCTGATATCACACCTGCAGCTACAAAACACCCATTGTTGTTATTACTTTGACACTGTTACTGCTGCGTGCAGGTAGCTACAGCTGATTTATTTACTAGCTCATACTGTAGGAGAACATATAATACATTAAACTACTGCTGGGGTTTGCAGCTAGTTATTGGCTGAAGGCAGGAGTTTGTGCACAATCTTGGGAAGTAGCTGAAAGAGCGTCTTAACTTTCCCTTCCGTACTGACAATTGGACACATTATTTATTTATTTCCGTGGGGAGCCGATGCTTTACAGACAGCAGCAGACAGTGGCGCGGCTGTGCTACTGTTGTCTGATGCCTGACTACTTCAGCTGTCATCTATGTGCCATCTCACCTCATGCCTTCATTTAGAGGTTTACTTAGAAGACCGATGTCAGATTGAAGTACTAACTCCACAGCTATGTACTCCCTGCACGGCCATATTTTCAACTCCTGGTGAGACGGTCATAGTATCATCTTAGCGTAAAAAGGAAAAATTGTTCTCAGTCACTTGTGTACAGGTGTTGCACAGAAAAAGAAGAATTTTATTCTTCAGTGTCAATGACCTGTTGTATTTCAAATGCATGAAACTCTGAAAAAGTAATTAACCAGTGAAATATAACTTGCTGATGTAACAACTTGGTTTCTGAATGGTTTCAGTCCGAGATGAAAGTAATTAGCATTTACAAAAAAACATTTTGTACTTCCCCTCTCATGTTATGTTTGGTACTAAAACCCCCATAAGGTTTTTGTGCTTGGAAAGGAGCCTGTTTTTACTAATTCTTGTCTTGGTATCATCAGTTACATTCAGCAATGCTGTTGTAGTGTCTCCCTCCCAAGCTTCACAGACTGTTGGGTATTTATTGGCGGGTCTACTGCAGAAAGCCACATCATCCATTCAGTGGCACCATTTTACCATGTTCTTTACCACTGCCAAATGCCCTGCCCTTATTAAAAATCCAAAAGAATGCAGCAACACTTGGTTTTGCCACTCTGTTAAATCCTTGGGTTGCACCCCTTGACCTCATGCTACACTTGAGTGTTGGGGTGTAGGCAGTGCTGCTGTGATGACATTGACCCCCTTTCTCTTGGGACTGGGGCAACAGGCTGCCTGACTCATATTTCCCTGTCCTGGTGAGAGTGCAGCAGCTATGACTTGTTTATAAACCTTGAATATTTTAATCAGTGTCTGTTCAATGGCAATCAAAAAGGTTTTAAGCATTGCTGAGAAATTTCATGCATGTTATGGCAGTTGACAGAAGATTAATAAACATGTTTTGATACAGTCTTACATTTCATGCAGTTATTGCATTTCTGTTTGTTTATTCACTAAAGAAGATTGGCTGGACACAGAAAATGCAAGGGCAAATATAGAAGCTTATAAGGAACAAGTGCCATATGTTTCGATGACATGGTGAATAGAGGCTAAAAACACAAAGTATGACATGCAAACGATTCATTTAACAGATACATATGAAGAAAAGCAAATAATCATCATAGATAGTTACTAGGTCTGCATTCCAGGGGACCACTGAGCAGCCTTGCCCAAATTCCCAGTTGTCCCAAAGCACTGTCTAGTCAAGTGACCTGCTCAAGGTTATACAATAGGCAAATGTGGGCTGAGGGAATCAAACCTTGTACAAAAGGACCTGCTGCTCACAGCCTTAACCCTCTGCATCAGCTGCCAGACATAAGGGGAGTGGCCTCTTCCCATACTGGGAGCCAAACCCAGGCAGCCTGGATGAAAACCAGGAATCCTAACTGCTACTTCATATTGGACACCCTCAAATTATACAACTCCATATGGAACTCAAACTGCTGGTTTAGAAGGCCAATGCTTTATCCATTAGGCAACTAGACCCTGTTGTAGTGATTATATTATGTGCTAGCAGCAACCTGACAGAGTGTACAAGATGTTAGATCACTGGCTAAGGAGAAGAAAGAGTTTAAAGAGTGAGAGCGTTCAACTCTTCCATGTGTAGTGACTAAGCACAATGTGAACCAAATATAATGTGCTATTATGCTTTGATAATGTGCCTTCTAAGCATGCAATAGAACTTCCTTCTTTACACAGATTCTTACATGCAGCGAATGACACTGATACACAGGCTTGTTATATGAGCTGTCATCAAATTGCTAGGAACAGAGTTTGATATCTGCAACCTTCATTTGCGTAACTGAGTGACTCTAAGTCACTTTACCATACACTTATCCCAGGCTGAGTGAAAAGGTCCAAAGAGATCAGTGCTCTACCATGGCTAATAAATAAATAAACACTAATACACTGTGAGCTAAAACAGCAACATTAACAAAATGTTACTGTTCACAGTGCAACAAACTTTCAGAAGAATATAAGTCAGGGCATCAAAGACATGCTATGAGATGACAAGAAGGTAATGGCTTACTCTTTGAACCAAAACAGTGACAAAACACTTAAGTCACATTTTTTTATGCTGGTCAGAGCCCCAACACCACACAATGCAGGGAGCTTTGTGCCCCTTCCCATTAATATTTTGACCATATGCTGCCCTATCACAAAGGTAGGCCCCTTTCACATTGAAACCACCAGTCAGGCTGTTCTTATTCTTGCACAGACTGTATTCTTACAACTGTGAAAATCCCCTTGTTACATCAAGAAACTATATAATTATACTATGGAATTCATTCAAATGTATTTGAAAAATAAAAAAAAAATTTTTGAGAAAAAAAAAAGAAACCATATAATTGTGGGAATCCCCTTGTTACATCAAGAAACCACTCTGGTTTTATCACAGTAGTATGCCAGTGGTTGGAAGTCACATACTGTCATGTACAGACTGGACACCAACACATTTGGTTTCAAATGCCCGCTAATGCTTCAAAATTCCACAGTTCTCCAAATTCTTTCCAATCTTTTCTAAGCTTCTCTGATTGATCCCTATAGTTATCATGCAATATTTTATATGCCCTGTTAGTTATCCTTTTTTAACAGCAGCTTCTGTTCAAGATTCAGTAAAACACTCTACCAGTCCTTACCTTTCACCTAGGATTCCCCTATTCCTTTCTCTTTGCTTATACTCTGATATCAATCCTTGATCGGGAAGGCAGTCTCTACCCTGCATTCTAAATGTATTCTTGGTCTCTTCCCGTTCTGTTACCTTTCCCTCTATAGTTATTTGCTCCCAATACCTTTGTACCTTTACCAGTTTTCTCCAGTAAATTCCACCCCTCTCTGTATCGCTAATTGCGAGCTTTCCCTCTGTTTTACCATTACCCCTTTCCACTTTGGATTATAGATTTCTACTTGCTCTATGTATAGGAGCCTTAACTGTGTAACACTAAATTATCCCTTCAGATCAGTGTAATCCCAATCCACCTTGTTCTATTGGAAAGATCAGTTTATCCCACTTGTCTCTTGCCCCCCCCCCAGATAAAATCTTCAACTCTTTATTAATTGCATCCACAGCTTCCACTCTGTTTATTAAAAATATGCCTGATCTGTGTATAAAACTAAAGGGACTAAAAACACTTTCACTGCTTGTATCTTACTTCCCATATCCAGAAACAAGTTCATCAATTTTTGCATTATCTTTTGTTTAGTCTCTTCCCACATACCCTTAGCTGCCATAGCAGAGTCTTTTTAATCCATACACCTAAATACTTCATTTTATCATGCCCCCATAAATATGAGTATTGCTAAACCAATTCATGCATGGGTACATAGTTTATAGCTATAACCTCTTTCTTATCTTCATCAATTTTATATCCTGAAAAAGACTTGAACCTGTCTCAGAATGTTCCACAACACTGAGATGTCACCTTCTATTTTTATCAGATGCACAATAACGCCATCTTCAAGATAACGCCAACTTTTCTTTATTACAGTATTACAGTCTCTATGGTGGGCTGATGCAGTGTTAACAAACAAGCATGTTTCAATATGGCTAAAGAAATATAAAACAGACCAAAAGGGTCACGGAGAGCTGATTTACCTGCACAAAAAAGAGCTCTGATCTTGTGCCTGGTGTATTGGCCCTTCACTTGCTTTACAAAAAAATGTCAGGTGAGGCGCAGGCCCACCAGTTGGTATTCCAGCACACTATAGGCAAACCCTGTCTCTTGCAAACATTAACAATATAATCAGAAAAGCTCTACACAGCCAGGGAACTGAGACAGAAGCGTGTACATCCTATTCTTTTAGAGCAGGGAGAGCTTGAAACTTGGCCAGGGAAGGTTATTGTACTGAGATATTAAAGCGCACAGGCAGATGGAAATCAAATGCCTTTTTAAGCTATATAAGAAAACAAAATCTTTAACACTCTTCTCAGGTCCATGCTTGCTTCTGGACAATGGTCACTCTTTCATCCATAGAGCAGCCCTCAGAGCCTCCATAACAGTTAATGGAAAGAACCATAGGCTCAACCCTTTACTATGGGTAGAAGAACAGATAGGCATTCCAGAATTATCTTTGTTTCAGCTGCTGTTTTTGCTGGAGAATCTATTCAACATGAAAAGAACCCCCGATGCATTACTCATTCATTTGGGAGGTAACAGTTTAGTTTATATCCCCAAGCTAATTCTCCTCAGCAAACTACTGGCTGATTTAAAGATCATGCAGCAGACGTTTCCTGATATGATAATAGTCTGGTCATCTGTGTTGCCAAAACCTTCATGGCCTGGAGCTCTAAAGTCAGCAGTGATTAAAATCATCAGCAGGTTTGTATATCACAGAATAGTCAGAGCATCCAAGAACATGGGTTTCTTTGAGATCGAACACCCCGACCTGAACAAGCTTAATCCAGTTTGTTATAGTTCAAATGGTGTCCATTTGAATGAAATAGGGTGGGATCGCTTTAATTTACAATTAGTGTTGCAAATTCACATTGTAATTTGATTATTTTCCTCTCCCCAGGTAGATACGTCATTAACATCATGTTCTGAAAAGGGGGGGGGGACAGCATGTGCACATGCTTGTGGGCTAGGGCAGCTGTGGCATCCTCTTTTTGGCCCTTTTATTCTCACCTTCTCTTTTCCAAATATCAGACTGTTGTTTGATGATTAATGTGGAAAATAACATTGTGGCAAGTCAGGAGTCATACTGAAGCTGAGAAAGTACTGTACACACATGGCTGGAAAACGATTTGGCAAGAAGAGGTGGGGGGTGCACCACCCGTCATCAAGTTATGTATGGTAATATTTTTGCATTTTTTTCTATTGTAAAAGCTTAAGATTCAAAGGATCCATTTAGTGATAATACAATTAGCAGTCACAACAGCAAATGATAACTGCCCTGGCTTTATTGTGGGAGCTGGAAGGTCTTTTTTCACAATTCAGCTTGAAGTTAATCTCAAGTCTTTTAGTACTTCAGTCAAACATCATCTTTTCCTTGTATTATGATCCACATTAGAATTTCATACGTGATATTAACAGTGCTATCAAGCCCCACAATTATCTGTACAATAGCTGTCTCAGTCACCTTACAGGGGATAGAGAAACATGAAATGGAAGTCTCTGAAATCTGAAGTTTCTCACTGGTAAGTTAGAACTACAAAGGCATCCATGGAGTCTCCTTATCAAGCTTTACTTAACAAAATCTCTAATTGCAAGAGTTGTGGAAAACTGTGTTCTCCCGGAATGGCAGCCACTACTTCTTTAATCATATGAAGTGCTCTGTTTTACAGTTTTATTAAGAACCAAGAATATTTGCAAAGATCTGCATTCCATGAACTATAGAGATAATATTTTATTTGGAATGCTGTGATTAGCTACCAGGGAAGTACGAAAGTAAGTAAATTAATAAATAATACCAATGTAGTGTGTAGTGCAGAAGCACTTTTTGTACATAGGCCATTTTGTTTAATTTTAAATAATACCAACGTAGTGTGTAGTGCAGAAGCACTTTTTGTACATAGGCCTTTTTGTCTAATTTTAAATAATACCAACGTAGTGTGTAGTGCAGAAGCACTTTTTGTACATAGGCCACTTTGTTTAATTTTTGTTTTTTTTTCTTACACTGGAGCTGTTACATGTGGCACCTTTCGGCTTTCTTCAGAAGGACTATTGTAGCTGATGCCACTGTGTGTTACAAGCATTTTACTTGTGATTTAACTACAGTATTCAGTTTTTTTTTTATCCAGATTTACAACAGTAATATGTTATTAACCATTTCAGTGCATTTATTAACCACACAAATACCCTTCATGTGATTCAGCTTATTTTCAGTTCTACAGTTTAAATCTACTGCAGCTTTCCTTGGAGCAGGTACCTCTTTGGTCTGTCTGAATAGAGCAAACTCCTGGTAAACATCCCACACCAGAAAATAAATGTTAATGCTCTTTATGCAAACCATATGTTACATTTTTTGATGCACAAAGTAACTTTGCATTCATACCTTGAATTCTGTTCACTGTGCCAAACTACTGGTAAGTCAAATGACCCCAGTTATTCTCAGTAATATAATAGTTGTAATATATAATTATCAACAATGGGGTGGGTTAGGCCAGTCTAATACTAAAAGGGATAGGTTAATCCAAACACCAAAAAGGAAACTGACTAGGCTTAAAATGACCCCCAAGAGTAGGTAGCTTAGTCCTTACCTATGACGCTAAGACTCATAGTTGCAGACATTCCATTAGTTTCAAATACCTGGAATAGAATTGTAGATTTGTAAGTCCTATTTTTTACTTTATTTTATTTATCTTTTTTGTTGGCTTAGTCTGTCTTGGACAGTGGCTTCTTTCCAGGGGAGACAAAATGTCTTATTCATACTAAGGGAAGTTTGGCAAAGGCACTGGGAAATTCCCCTACTCTTTTCAATAATTGTCATGGGGTCTTTTTTATCCACCTGAGCTACCACCAACTCAGGCAGATGAGGCCTTAGTTTAATGAAGTACAGCACAGTTAGGAGTGAACCCCCCACCCCTTATGCAGCACAGCAGTGTCAGTAATGGAAAAAATGAATCCAAGCAGTTGGGCTGGGAAAAGAACTCACAGCCTGTTGATCTTCTAGCACTAAAGGTGAGACTGTGCTACTTGTTGAGCCACTGACACTATTAGATGTTCATGTGCAGACACTAGCTAACCCTTTCATTTTATAAGATAACTAAAGTATGCAAGCAATTTACATAATTTATTAACTCCATGATTAGCCACTTAATCCAGTGCAGGATTGTGTTGAAGCTGGAGCCTATCCAGACACTCAGTAGGTACAATTTATAAAGTTCACCCTGAATGCTGTGCCATCCTACTGCAGGACATACAAACATATTCATCCACTGACTTGACCATATACACTTATGGGCAATTTAGAAAATCACCAACTCACCTACAGCACATGTTTGAAATGTGGAATAAAGTGTGAGCACCTGATAGAAACTCACATTGACACAGGAAGGATGTGTAGACTTTTCATAGCATGCACCCCAAAACAATAAACATGTTAGAGAACAAAGTACTACTTCACTGTATCACTACAGGATGCATAAACCAGATGGTTTTGTTTACTACAGGATGCATGACATAGTGATACAGTGAAACAGTACTTTGTTCTCTAACATATTTATTGTTTTGGGGTGCATGCTGTTACTTGGTATTTCATACTGCTTAAGCAGACATTATATTGCACTTTGAATAATTGTCTAGTCTAAATATCACACACTGATTACTGATTTAAGCACTTCTTCCAGTATTTCCATATCATTTACTGTTTGCAGTTTATCTGTACTTTTATTTTTACCCTAATTATACTGAGCACATTATCAACACAAACTGGGCTTACAAACTTTACATTTCAGGGCTTTACTCCAATATTCAGTTTGACCAGTATCAACTAATTTATTTAATTGTACACACTTTAGTAAAGTTATTTCTTTTTCCACAGCTTCTACATACCTGATTGACTGAAAAGCATTTCTATTTATCATGATGATAGCCAAATCATGCAGAATGTATATGGCACTTTTGTTGTGCTTCTTATGCTTAATAGAAGCCTCTCAACTCATTTTACTCACCTTTTTACTAATTTTATCCATTTCCTTCTCAAATGCAATTTTACTTGCTTCAAAAGACTTCATATTTAACTTTGAGGAAATAAGTTCAGTCATTCTGCACAAATCGTTGATTTAATATGAAGCCTAATCCTTTAACAGCCTGCCTTTCATCTGATCATTTCTGATCTCACTCACAATTCTGCTTTAATCTAATGAGTTATTTATCTCACCAAATGTGCAGCCTTTGGCTCAGTTCTTTAATTTAGTAACATAAGCAGTGGCAGGTTCAAAGGGTCTCACTCACAGGCTCAGAGGGAATTTGTGCCCTTGTGAAGAACAAGTGGAGGATATACAACAGATTCTCTCCCAGCTCACAGTAACTCTCAATCTTTTGTCTCATCACAGTGGTATTCTCTCTTTAACCCTCTCCAGATTGAAAGGTATTATAATCCTTCAGAGATGTTCCCCTGTGACATACAGAAACATAGCACAATGTACCTTACCAGGCTTATAAGATATTCTTCTTGTAGTCAGGAATAATTAAAATTATGGATCTACAATTTCCTGTTCTCAGACAAATTATCACCAGAGACAGGTTTTCATGTAGCTGGAATAAGTACCATTTACCATTCTGCAAGCTATCACTGGAAAGTTATCACAGGAACTGGTATGTGTACATATATCGATCTCTCTCTGTCTATATATATATATATATATATATATATATATATATATATATATATATATATATATATATATATATATATATACATACACACACACATATATATATGTATGTATGTATGTATATATATATATATATAGATATATATATATATGTATATATATATATATATATATATATATATATATATATATATATATATATATATATATATACATATATGTGTGTGTGTGTGTGTCAGACTCTTGAGTGAACGAACAGTGCACTGACACCTTTGATGTCAGTGAAGTCACAAACATTCACACATTTGGTGCATGCTTTGGGGATTACCCCAGAGCACACACACACACACACACACACACACACACACACACACACACACACACACACACACACACACACACACACTAACTCCAAGACTGCACAATCCACGGGGAAAGGAAATATTTCCCCTACACAGGGATTGTCAGTCTTACACACCTGTCAACCACCTGCCTGTTTTGACCAAATGATGTTGGTCTCCTTGGTGTTGGCTTTCTTTGGTTTTAACAAGATGTCCAACACCCAAATATATCTATATACATTATACCTGTATATATCTATACATGTCCCCTTCATATAGTCGACTTACCATTTCATCGACTTTCATATCATCGAGACGACAATGTTGAAAATTTAAAAACACGAATACTTGGAACATTGTATTTTCTCTCTGGGTAAGTAACCACTTGGCCTCCATAGTGAACTTTGCTCTTTTATCCACTATTGTGCGATCTCAGAATTGGTATGTTTACTTGGGGGGAGTATGGGGGCACAGCCCTCCACATGGGGGTATGGGGAGAAAAGCCCCACCACTTTGCCGGGTTTGATTTTATTACATTTCTATTTTATTTGTTGGTGGCCAAGTGATTACTTACCCGGAGAGAAAATATGATGTTCTGGGTATTCTTGTTCTAAAATTTTTGACGTTGTCTCAATTATATGAAAATAGATGATAAACTTCTAGGAAGGCAGCAGGATGTTCAAACACATAAAATATAACTATTTATTGAACAAGTTATAGTTATATTTTATGTGTTTGGACACCCTGCTGCCTTCCTGGAAGTTTATCATCTATTTTTGGGTGAATTGTTGAATTCTACTGGGCGAATTGGTATCTATCTTTCTGTGATTGTTTTTGTGGCTCAATTATATGAAAGTCGACAAAATGGTAAGTCAACTATATGAAGGGGACCCATCTATCCCTACATCATCTATATATGTAATTTCCACTCTCTGAATCGTACTTCTACATTAACCATTATTTTTCCCTAAATTACTGATTCTAAGTATTCTCTTCTTCTGTCTCCATCATCCTTTTTAGCAACATTCCATCTATTTTAAATCTCTTTTACCCAATAATAAATATTCAACTCCTATTGCTTTCTAATCCCCCTTCCCTATTTATTCACCTTTCGTGGTTTTCACTTCCATAGCATACTGAACTACCTTCCCCATCTGATTTTCATTTATTTTCATAACAAACTCTCTTGTCATTTCTCTACTTGATTATTACATTATACATAAAGCTTGTTGCTTTCAGATCTGGTATCCCATACCACCACACTTTTTGCCCCTTTGTAACAATGTAACATCTACTTTCCGACCTTAACCCCTTTCCCCTCCACATACAGTTATCACTTTGCTGCTGTAACATTCTTATTTTCCTGGCACCTGATACTCCCCTCACATAGTATAATATTTTACTTAACGTTGCTTATTTCATTATACTTGTTTTCTCTCTCTCTCTCTCTCACTCTATCAGGAACATTGCCATCTTTTTCCAGTTTCAATGCCATCTTTCTTTTCTGTTCCTCCACTCCCCTAAAGTGCTTTTACATTATTTCCCCCTACTAGCGAGTATATATTCACCCATAAATGTCAGAATAAAGGCATTTGCTTGTTGCCCTGGACAGATTACCCCAATTCAGTATGAGTTCTGCTTATGGGGTCTACTGAGAAAAGATGTTTCTAGCAAAACCAACTTAATAAATAAATACGAATTATGCATAATAAATGTTTCCGATGTCAGGCAACATTTTGAGGCACTCATGATCAATGCACATTTGTGCGAAAACTAGTATGTGACTACTGTCAGGTTTTGTCAGAGAAGATTAAGGTTGCATTATCCTGGCGATTTCTCCTTTAGTCAAATAAATAAAATAAATAAATAAATAAATGCAGTTACCTCAGTGGTGGTATATACATGCATACATATGGATCTACTTTAAATCAGCAAATTACCAGAAAGTCGCTTGCAGAACATCGAGACAAAAACTATGAAACTTTGCATTGACGAGCATTCACATTATCATACGTTTTCACTGCGTAAGTAAACACTTGGCCAACAGTACATAAAAAAACAAATTGAAACAAATAAAACCTACCCACAACCCTCCTAACTAAATATACTAACTCTAAGATTGCCCTACAGTGGAGAAATGGGCAAAGTTCACCATGTTGGCCAACTGCCTCCTTTCGTGGTGCAAACTTACGATGATGTGAACATTCATTAAGGTAAAGTTTCTTGGTTTTTGTCTCGATGTTCTGCAAGTCGATGTTTTATATATATATATATATATATATATATATATATATATATATATATATATATATATATATATATATATATATATAAATATTTATACATATACACATAGTGGGGATACAGGCAGTAGAGACCACCATTGTAAGGGGGGGTGTAGAGATTCTGGGGAACTTTTTAATGCTAAATGTTGTTCACATTTGAGTGATATAATTTTTTTATGATTACCATTATGTGTGATTGCAAAAGAGTTGATCTCATGCAACCGAGTTTTCAAGTTTTATTACCTTTATACATTCCATACTACATGTTTCTCTTTTCTCTCTTGGCAGTATCATTTCCTTGTTGATATTGCACTCCAAACCTGCCTCCCATTCAAAGTGGATGCAGCCATTTCTCACCTTACCTAATTACCTTCATTTCTAGGGCACTAGTAATAGAAGGCTGTATCCCCATCTGCAGAAATGTGGTTGTGTATAATTTGGTAAATTAGTACGTAATATCCTGAATGACTTGAATGACTTCAGATTCATAACTACAATTTAGCAAAATTACTGTAGAAGCTGGTGATTCTCAAAAAGAATTATGGGAAATTCGGGGCAGCTGAGTGTTCTGACCATTTATGTCTTACTAAAACTCACTTGCACAATGTATCCCTCTCTCTTGAGTAGGGCTAGGCCTGTCAAGCCCACGGTGAATTTGTGAATACCCATACAATCACTCAGGAACCATATGAAGGACAGCAGTGAAGCACACTATTTAATTTGCAATGGAAGTCTGTTTCAGAGGTGGGGGGGGGGGGCAGTTTTTGATGAACGTATCTCCACCATGTTTTATTTGTCTTCTGGTGATGGTTTGGATCTCTGGTTCTGATATTACTAGAACTATTTGATTTCTGTCGGTACAAGAGACTGAGGACCACTGGTCCCTAACAGCATGGAAGGCAAAGCATAGATCCCCCTTCCAGGAGTGTATGTGATACTGAATAAAAGAACAGCATTTCCAGTCTTTTCTGGTAGCTTAGGGTTTTGAAGTCAGTGATCTTAGTTAAGAACCTCTGGGGTAATTCTAGTTTTTTGATATGTTTAGAAAGGTTTTGGCCTAATCAATGCTGAATATAAGGGGGCAATGACATCATCAGATCTGGATGATATTTCCTTGGTAATTAGTCGTGTTAAGCTGAAGGACTTTTTGAGTACTGTCATTACATGATGATCAAAGAAAAGGAAAGTTTCAACCCAAGTTCCATGGTCCCTAACACCATTCTCATTTTGAAGTGGGGTATTGTCTATGCTATATGCTGAGGGTAGGGTTTGGTTACCATGTGTGGCAATATTGCATTTTTTTAAATTTAATATGAGATAATTTTCAGTACACCAGGCATTTAAGAAAGGAAGTTCTTATTGAAGGTCTTGGGCATCAGAAGGGGACTTGAGAATGAGTCCCAGTTTTCAGTCATCTGCAGTCTTGGTTAAACAGAAGTACTGCTTCATGGTATGTAATCAGAAAAGTAAACGCTGAACAACAGAGGTCCCATCACTGAGACTTGTGGAACACCACTGGTCATCTTCATACTCTTTGATAAGGCACTTGTAACCTGCACTAAGTGGGTTCTATCTTTTACTCAGTTTGCTATTGAACTTATCACATGGGGGTCTATTTGGAATGCATTACACTTACTAAATGTGCTGTCATGGGGGATGTTGTCAAATGCCTTGGCCAGGTCAAGGTATGCCATTTGGACAGCTTGACCAGCATCAACTTTTACCCTTTTATCAAAATCATTAGACAGGAATTAGCCTTGACAAACCTAAACTGTTGAGAGCTTAGTCTGATGACATTTTTGATATTATAGGATGTCCTAACTGAAATTACTGTGATGCAGTATTCATAACAGATGGGTTTTCATCACTGAAGTCCAGCTGTGGTATGAAAGCTTTACCTTCCAGAGGGTGTACATTTCATGTATGCTTACAGCTCATGTGCATTGGGGTATAAGGATGGAAATACATGTGAGATCCTCAGACTGTCTCACCACCAGCCCAAATGCAGGTCATGCACCCATTGGGCTGATCCATGTTTGGACACTGGTACCATTGCTTTGCTAATCATTGTCAGATAAGTGCTCCATTGGGGAACCTTCTTTTTCTTGTTTCTTAGACTGTGGTTTAAATTAGTTAGATGTCAGTTAAGTGCCTTTTTTTCCTAGGCTGAGACCATGACCACAAGTCCTGCGCCATTTGTCAGTTGTTTGTACCTAAGGCCTTAATATCTTTCTTGAAACCCAGCAACTGAAATGCTTAGCTCAATCTAAGATGACAAATTCTCCAACTTATGATATCTCCCTTCCCCTAGAAGAAATGTAAGAGACCTCGAGATGATTCGTAGTTCATCTCTGAGTCAGATGCACCTGTTGAGGTAGTCGACCCCACAGTTTATTAGATTACTGTTCAGTCGTTCACTACTGACACCCCACTGGAGGCTGGTATGGCCTCTGAAGCCTCGCAGACAGCAGAAACCTCACACCACATCTTAACATCTTGAAGGGTCTACATGGAATCCCTCAGATTCTTGTATAGGAAGAAGTCCCAGGTATACGTACTGAAATGAGACAAGGTTCCAAACAAGCAAGGCTCATGCAGGTGGATGTTACCCCTAAAAAGAAAAAAAAAAACAAGCATGTGACATTACCTATACCTTCCAGAGAAAAAAAATAGATGAACTTCTCTTAGGGCTTATTTCAAGCCATCCTGGCCCTGACGCTTTCCTCTTTTCTGATCCGGCTAACTCAAGCCACACCACAAAGGCAGTCCTTGGACTTCTTTTCCTCTGAAGAAGATCCAGAGCCAGATTTAAATCAATTTCTGGATAACTCTTTGCATCTCCACTCTCTGGAGCAGGTCTCTGATGAAGCGGATTCCTTTTTGCCTGACGGTCCCTTGGAAGATCTATCTAGAGCATGATGAGACACTTTGAATAGCAGACAAGGCAAATCTCTGAGGTACAAAAAGATACTACAGCCTTCTGGAGGTGGGAACTCCAGCTCTTTCACCCCCTCCCCCAGTCCTTGAGGCTAACCTGGATGCCTTTCATTCTTTGTCCTTAACACCTGTACTCTCAGCCACCTGCTCCTAAAAGACCAGACAGGTTTTATAAAGTCCCTGATGAGCTTAAGTACCTGTATAAAAATCCTATGGCTAACCCTGCAGCAGTGTCTCTCTTCTCAGATAAGCCATCTGAGCTGCTTCCCACTGCTAATGCCCTCCCCACAGACAATGACAGACAATAACAATAGTTCCATGGATAGGTGGGGTAAGAAAGTGTATACCTCCACCACTGTAGCATTTAGAGATATTAATTATCAGACATGAATGACTAAATATCAGTCAGTCAGTCTCTGCATAAGGTCATGACAGAACTTCAGATAGCACACTCTAAAGAGCAAATGCAGTCACTTTTGTCCCAAGCTACACAAATAGGGAGACACAGCATCAAATGCATTTATGATGAAGTGAATGTTATGTCTAAGGCTGCTGCCACTGGCTCATTTATCAAATGATATGCATGGCTACGTGGTCAGCCCAGCTCTGAAGAATGTTGGATTCCCCTTTGGACAGTGACCTCTTGTTTGGACCACAAGCTGCTAGTCTTTTCAAAACTCTGCAAAAATAAACCAAGGCCATGAAAGACTGCAGACAGATTATTCTCTCAGTCCATAGGTACCATAGGAACTATTGCTCCAATTCCATTTTCTTTGTTAAGAGGGGGCTTAGACTCTTTCACAAACAGAGGAAAACACCTAGGGAAAGATTTTCTGACAAATCACAGAGGGATTCCCCTTCACAGAGGCCTCCATTTGAAAGCAAAACTCTGTGGCCATCTTTCTGTCCTCCCCACCCTTCTTTTCCCTACCTGCTATCATAAAGACTCTCCCTCTTCCATTCTAGGAGGTGGTTACTACAGACAGATGGCTTTTGACCATTATCAATGAAGGCTATATCATGTTTTGAGAGAGTGTCCCTTCTCTAAAAGGGACTGTCCATCCAACTCCCTACCAGTGTCCTTTGATCAGTCTTGTTATTCAGGACTTGCTAGTGCAGGGCGCCACAGAAGAAGTACTTTCACCCTTCAGAGGAAAGGGTTTCTATTCTAGGATCTTTCTTGCTCCAAGGAAAGAAGGACAATGGAGGCCCATCCTGGATCTCTCCCTGCTAAACACATTCCTGAAGGTACTGTCTTTCAAAGTGTTAGCTCTTCATCACTTCCTGCCCTTCATTCTTCCTCAGAACTTTTTGGTGTCCTCGGACCTCACTGATGTCTATCTATACATCCCCAATCCATCCTTCTTGCAATGAATTGCACAGGCTCTTCTCTGGCTCATCACATTTTCAGTTTACTGTGTTTCCTTTTGGTCTTTCCACCACCCCAAGAGTTTTCACAAAGTCTGTAGTATCTATGGTAGCCTTCTGCCACACTCAGGGAATTCAAATGTTCCCTTATCTGGATGACCTGTTGATTCAGGCCCTGTACACAAGCACTGTGCTTGAGCACCTTCATTTCATCATATGGCTCTTAACCAGTCTGGGATTCACCATCAGTTCCAAAAACAGTCTCATTTCACTCCTACTTAGGAACTAGTCTTCCTCGGCTGCAGGTTATACACAAGCATTATGCAGGCCTCTGTTCCTCAGGGAAAAGTGCAAAGCCTGGTAAGCTTTTTCTAAACCCTCTGCTCAGTGACTCACTGCATTGCAAAGGAAATCATCAGATTTCTGGGGTTCATGACTGCGTCCATCCCAGTGATTCACTGGCCAGACAGCATATGAAGAAAATTCAGTGATACCTGAAATCAGTGTGATCCCAACACTCACACTTCTTGGACACCCTGATCCCTCCTCTACTCTGCATTAAGAAGGAGTTTCTATGGTGGCAAAAACAGGTCTCTGTCAACCCAGGCCTTCTCTTCAGCTCAGACCCTCACAACTAAGTTCTCCACACAGATGCCTCAGACAGGGCTTGGGAGGCCTGGAGAAGAACCTAAAAAGTACAGGGGAAATGGTCCTTCTCTCACCTGAAGAGACATACCAACCTGAAAGAAATAAGAGGTTCTTCTGCAAGCTCTGCAGACATCCTTGCACCTTTGGAAACTAGGCACTCTGCCAGTGTACATAGACAGCACAACAGTAATGTGGTCTATATACAAACAAGGAGGCACAAGGTCCTAACTCTTGTTCAGGATGGCACAGGAGGTTTGGCAAATGGCCACTCAATTGAACATGACTCTCACAGGTGGACTCTTTGAGCAGAGACCTCATGGACCCTCATGAAGGGATCCTGAACACACAGGCATTCAAAGCAATCCTACTTTACTGGGGCACTCCACAGATAAACTTTGCATTGCCAGAGCATCACCAGCTTCCTTGGTTTGTGCACCAGGACCCAATTTCCTCTGGCCTGGAGGACAGATGACTTCTCCTTCCAGTGAACAGGGAGGTTTCTATATGTCTTTCTTTCACTGTTACTTATCTCAAAGGTTCTACTAAAGATCCAAAAGGACAATCCAGAATGAAGCTCCTGGCCCTTTCTGGCCAAGCCAGCCCTCTGCACCACCTTAGTAATGGGTGCTAAACGTAACACTAATGCTACCCTTTCTCCCATCTCTGACTCTACACCTTGATGTCACTAAAACCTTCCCATGATACTACCACTACACAAGACAGACTCAGACACACAAATATTCACACAGACACATAAACAACACTACATATATCCCCTACCCTAACCCCCACCCTTATCCTGAAATATACAAACTCACACACAAACACACAACACCCATCCTTCAGTCATCCCTGACCCTAACCCTAACTTAGAAAAACACACACACACACACACACACACACACACACACACACACACACACACACATATACACATACATGTACACACATTTTATATATATATATATATATATATATATATATATATATATATATATATACATACATACATACATACATACATACAAATACATAGAAACAAAGTACCGGAACCACCACAGCAAAAGGCATATGACAAGTACTTTAATAAAGCAAAATAAATTATTATTACACAAATAAAAAGATGAGCACTTTTGGGTATAAACCCTTTTTCAAGTCTTAAAACTTCAAGAGTTCATTTTCTCTTAAAAAGTGTCTCTTAACCAATCACATAAAAGATGTAATAAGTTATAGTTTTTTTTTCTAAAACTCTATAGGTTGATCAGAAAACTACATCATTGGTTACAAAAACTATGACTGTGATTTGTCTATGCTTTTATATTAGAACCAATGATTTGGAAGTGCCTGTATGCTTTTTATTGGCCATTTGATTGTATAGTGACCAATGAAGAAGGAATAGCCTTCTTAGCACATAAATGTCATGACTGGATGTAGTTAAGAGACTGGATTGGTTAACAGGCACTTTTTAAGAAAACATGCACCACTTTCTCTCTCCTAACCAACACGGTTTCCGCCCAGGTCATAGCACAAATACTGCCCTCCTCTCCTTTCTACACTCAGTCAACTCTGCCCGTGACTCTGGTAATTTAGTATCCACTGTCCTACTAGACTTATCTAAAGCTTTTGATACCATCTCTCACACCCACCTTCTAAATCACCTATCTAACCTCAACCTTTGCCCTGAATCCCTTTCCTGGTTCTCCAGCTACCTTTCTAACAGATCCCAAGCTGTAAAATGGGGCCAAGCCACCTCGACTTTTCTTCCGACCCCTACAGGAGTTCCTCAGGGTTCCATACTTGGCCCACTACTATTCAATATCTTCATAAATGATTTCTACAAAGCCATCCCTAACACAAAAATTGTACAATATGCTGACGACTCTACTTTGATATGCTCTGCCCCCAACCTAACAGACCTCCAAGCCCTAACTCAAAGTGCCTTCTCTACCACTGAAAACTGGATGTTACAAACTCACCTCTCCCTAAACGCCAACAAAACTAAAATACTCCTTTTCTCTCCATCTAAATCCTCCTCCCTTGACAAAAACTCATTTCAAATTTCCAGCCTCAACAACTCCTACATCGAGATCATATCCTCCACCAAACTTCTTGGTGTCACAGTCGACGATCAACTAAAATTTAATTCCCACATCCTACTAAACATAAAAAAAAAACACATATAAAACTGGGTCTACTGTATAGAAACAATCACTTCCTCTTTCCTCATTCTAGACTAACCCTTGCTTCCACCTTCCTCCTTCCAACCCTCCTATACGGTGCCCCCCTGCTCACTAATCTCTCATCCTCTCTTACCACCAAACTAGAGTTATGCTACAACAAAGTCGCTAGATTTGCCACTAACACCAAATCTTCTTCACATCACTGCTCCTCCCTTCACTCCCTTAACTGGCTTGAACTTCCCAATCAACTTAACCTCCTCCAACTCACCACAGCCTTCAAGCTGTTTCAAAACCCCTCTAACTGCCCTGCTCTTTCTTACATTCTACTCCTCTATACCCCCCCTAGACCACTTAGATCTTCTCAACAAAACCTAATCACTGTT